>NW_027499214.1:0-23917 GCF_021521415.1 Bidens hawaiensis | reverse complement strand
GGTGGGGGGGGGGGGGGGTGAAAAAGAGGGGGGGAGAGAGGGGGAGAAAAAAACGGGGGGGAGGGATGGGAGGGGAGGGGGGGAAAGAAAAAGGGAGGAAAAAGAGAGAGATAGTCCTACTCTAGTATTCACATAAGCACATAAGGAAATGAACGAACACACATAGTTGGGTTTTCCGTTAACTATTATTTGATTAATTAAATTAATTAATAAATAATTAAAATCAAATATTTTAAGTTTCAATAGTTGAAAATTTATAAGAAAATATTAATCTTTTATTTTTCATAAAACTTGTCGGCTTTGTCGGTTTTATGTTTAAATTGTAGCTTACAAATCATGTAAATTACTTGTTACATATATATTAATCAAGTTTTATAAGTTAACTTGTGAATATATATATATATATATATATATATATATGTTAGGACTGATATTTTCTCTGCTGAGGATATATTATCCTTGAAGATATGTCTGGATCAGTTATCCTCCCGAAGAGCTCCAGAACCATGTCGAAGATCAAGGATCCTCAGAGCTTAATATAATTGACAATTGTTTCATGTGTGTAGGTTATTGTTCAACAGAAGTAACAGCTATGTGACTTGCTCCACCTTAAATTTCGCTACTGGAAGCTACCAGCACGTGGTCAATGAACGTTGGAAGACTAGTGGAATAGTGGCGGATAGATAGGACTTATTGTTGTATTTATTTTATAAACATCAAGATATGATCGATTAGAGATATCACTTGTACTCACAAACTCTTAGATCAGAACTCACTATTCTCTCTATACACGTTAGCTACTACTGTAACATCGATCTAATCTCCACAACCATTGTAACCCTTTTTTGATATTAATAAACTGGTGATCGACGAGTTGTCATCACCCGGGGTTTTTTTCTTTTGATCTGAACAAGATCAAAGGGTTTTTCCTCGCAACAAATCTCGATGTTCACTCCATTTTCATTCATATAATCGTTGTTATTAGCATAGCACCATTCCTCACTTTTACGGATTGGGGTACATTATCTTTTTTTTATTTTTATCCAAAACAATTTGGCACCCACCGTGGGGCAATTGGTGCTATAATCCATATTAATCCTATCAATTTTTGATTTTTTCATACCCATATCACTATCAATGGCCTCTCAATCAACCTCTGCTTCATCAACCATGTCGTCATCGGTTCCTCTCTCATCAAGGACTTTGCCATCGATGCCTCCACCAATCACGGGAGCACAACGGCCTGCTGCTGCTGGAAGCAAGACGCAACTACCAGTCTTCCAGAGCTCGAAAACCGCTGTTGTTGCGCCATTGGTTAGTACTAACAGTGATGTTTCATCTATGTTTTCACAAGTTAAAGCATACATGGAGCAGCAGAACAAGACCAACCAGAGGATCCTTCATGAGATAGAAGATCTCAAGAAGACTAAGGGGCTAGCGGAGGATCACACTCCCCTAATGCCCAAGATGCTAGATTTCACAAGTTCAGGATCCATGGCTCAGTTCACACAAGGATCATCTATCCTTCAACAGGATCCATGGGTCAACAGACTCATGGATTCTTGTTGGTTCAGCCAGGATCATCTATCCTTCAACAAGGGTCCCTGGGTCAACAAACTTAAGGATCCCCATACTTCCAACAAGGATCATCCATCCTTCCACCAGGATCCTCTGGGTTATATCACCAAAGGACCTATAATTCCCAACCTCAAGGATCCTACTTTCAGAATCAAGGATCCTCAGGAGTTCAACATCAACGATCCTCCGAAGTTCATGAAGGAGATATAATTCCCATGCAGACCATAGCTTCTAGAGGACCAACTCCTATCGCAGACTCCTCTCATCCCAGCTACTCATCCAGGATGCCAACCTTCGCCCAACAAAGTGGTAACTTGTATGATCCTATATCCTTTAACGCTAACCATGGTCCCAAGCAGGATGTAGGTACCAACCAAGTTATGGCAAAGGAGCTACAGAAGCTCAAGGATATGATATCCAGTGTTCCCGGGGTGATACGAACAATCCCCGAGATACCTGAGGGAAGCCACAAGTTATCCAGATTTGCTCCGCCTATCTGTGATGCTGAAATCCCAAAGCGATTCCAAACCCCCAACATGAAGACTTATGTTGAAACCACTGATCCTAAAGAACATGTGGCACAATACAGAGAAATGATGGAGATCAATCCTATCCCTGAGAGACTCAAGGAAGCTTGCTTGTGCAAAGGCTTCGGATGAACACTGACAGGATCAACATTAAAATGGCTGCGAAGTCTTCCTCCCTTTTCAGTTAATTCTTTTTCACATTTAGTTAACTTGTTTAACAGTCAATTTTCCTGTAGCAGGAAATTTGAGAAGTTAACTAGTGATTTATACCGAGTTATCCAACCAGGTGATGAATCCCTTAGGGATTTTGTTACGAGGTTTGGCAAGGAAGCTCTGGAAATCCTTAATCTTGACATGGCTACAGCTGTTGAAGCCTTCAATATGGGACTTCAGAGGGGCTCCCCCTTTTATGATGATCTTGAGATGACTCCTTGCAGGTCTCTAGATGAAGTAAGGAACATAGCACTAAGGTTTATACGGCTGGAAGATGACAAATAGATCCAAGAAAGATTGGGGGCTCAGACCAAACAAGAATCCTCTGACAAGAATAAAGGATCCTCGTTTAGGAACAACAACTCAAAGCCGTACAACAAGTTTAACAATCAAAACGTGCTAGCAGTCGAAGAAGGAGATGATGATGAAGACTATCCCTGTATCTCTGAGTATTGTTTCTCTGTAGATACCCATGGCTTGATTTGTGCCATGAAGTATCTAGGGGAGAAAGCAAGGTGGCCCCGAAAGAACGAGAAGACAACCATCTTCAAAGACAAGTCTAAGTGGTGTGCCTTCCACGAAGATTTTGGCCACGTGACAGACGAGTGCATTGGCTTAAGGAGGGAAATTGGATACCTCCTGAGCAAGGGCGACTTCAAAGAGCTCTTGGGAAGGAAAAAATCCAAGATCCAGGATCCTAAAGATCTTCCACAAAAAGAAACACCACCACCACCAGATGCTCACGTGATCAACTTCGTCTCCAGAGACTACGACATATTTCAAACTTCTTGTCTTGCAGAAGAAAAGTCCGCAGAAGAATTCAAGTTGGACAATGAAAGAAGACCACTCATCCCTACTACTCGAATAACTGATAAGAGAATCTTCCTCTATTCGAGTGTCCAGGATTCTCACCAGGATGAACTAGATGTGCGAATGGTCAATTTCATCTCTGGAGGATCAGACATATGTGGAACTTCCTTCTCCGCAGCAAAAAGGCTCGCCAAAGAGATTAAGTTGGGTAACTGAGACCGACCAATAGTATCCACCACTTTGACAACAGACAAAAGAATCTTCTTCGATGAGGAAGACAAATTAAACATCCAGGATCCTCACCATGACGGTTTGATTATTACTTTATTTATCGTAACCATTATGTATGCAGGATCGTAGTTGACGGTGGGAGCTCGGTCAACATCATCCAGCATGATGGTCTCAAGAAGATGAACATCCCAGATTCGAAGATCATCCCTAGAACATCAGTGCTAGTCAGTTTCAGTAGAGAAACCAAGAAGACATTGGGGGACATCAACCTCCCAATTTATATTGAGCGGTTAAATTCATATAAAAAATTTTCTGTTATTGATAACCTTTCTTGTTGCAATGTTATTCTAGATAGGCCCCGGCTGCATGGAATGAAGGCGGTGGCCTCAACTTACCACCAATGCATCAAACTACCTACTACATGGGGAGTTGTGAAGATAGTTGGTGATCAGGCGGAGGCCAAGAACTATTATTCCTCATCAATGAAGCCAAAAGCCAAACAAACTATAGCATAGCAACCACAGCAACAACCTAGGGACGTACTGGAAGCTCGGGAGAAATACATTAAAGATGTATCCTTGGACCCCAAGGATCCAGATGTAAAGGTGTTCCTAGGATCCAATATTCCCAACAAGATCGAGGAGGATTTGGTATTCTTCTTAGGGCGAAGAAAATCTACCTTTGCCTTTAAACATTCAGACATGATAGGTATTTCAAAGGAGGTAATCACTCATAAATTAGGCCTCTATTTATCTATTAAACCCGTCCATCAGAAGCGAAGAAAATTCGCTCCTGAGAGGAACAAGATCATACAAGAAGAAGTTGAAAAACTTCTTAAGGCCGGTATGATCAGAGAGGTTCAATATCCTCGATGGTTGGCTAATGTGGTTGTTGTTTCAAAAAACAATGGAAAGTGGAGGGTGTGTGTCGATTTAATAGATTCAAACAAGGCATGCCCCAAGGATCCTTTCCCGTTACCACATATAGACTTCATGGTGGATGCAACGTGTCACACCCCATCTTAGGCTTAGGAGTGCGACCCAACAGTTTGTACCATAATTAATTGTATATAAATCAGAGTTACGTTCAATTAGCGGAAGTCTTATAAAACATAAGGATCAAAGTTGTAAAATATTTACAATACAAAAGATGGAACGAAAGTTCCATTTATGTTCACTTGTTTTAGTTTAAAAAACCACCATTTAATTATATTTAAGTTTAACAAAAATTATCCGAGCCATCGGATTTTTGAGCCCTTCGACTTCACAAGCTCTATTCTTTATTACCTGCAAAATGTTATAAAATACGTCAGCAACGAATGCTGGTGAATATGCTGACGCGAAAATATTTTCCTTTACTTAAACACCCCTTGAGACCACGTAAGTCTCGGACCATCTTGGCTTAGGAATAATTAAGTTAAAACAATATCATTATAAACTCGAGTCTCTACACTAGGTCACCTCAGCAAAACACCGCAGCGTTTCGACATAACTTAGGTACCATAAATATACACATGATCAGTCTCACTCGGACATAACTTAGGTCCGGCCCATCGTGGCTGGAGGTCGTGACCAAGCGTGGTACAATGTGCCCATCGCATTTAACCACATACGTAAGGATCCCGACAAACATATACCACAGCCTGAGGTCAAGGCTTATACTCTTATTTACAATGTTTTTAGAGACACTCAGTCTCATGAAAAGTTTTACACGTAACACGTTTATTTTTTTGAAAACAAGTTTGTAAAAGTGGGGCGTATTCACCTTTTTGCTTTGGGATCGGCTTCAACACCGTCCGAAGGTCTTTCCCTTGCTATCTCGTCGCACCTATAGTACGAGTATAACCATTGGTTAGTCGGATATACAATCCGGATTAAGACCTTTAGTCTTAATTTATCTCGATGAACCTTTAGTTCACTTCTCTATTACTTAAACACCTTTAGTTTAAAAGTATTTCATACATATTTAGTTTATTTTGTAAAACCCTACGTTTCTTCTTCTTTAAGAAACGTATTTCTTTCTTTATTATTTAAGTATACTCATTATACTTAAATAATATTTATAACAAAGAATATTTATACAACACATATATATACATATATATATTTCTTTTCTTTCTTTCTTTTCGTTGTTATTTATTTTCTGTAAAGCATCGAGTATAATTACGACTTTAGGGTCAAGCCTTTATAATATTTTATTATTATTTAATTCGCGCATTATGCCTAACTCTTACTAGGCTTTAAACCCCTAAACAATCAAGCAGCATCTCGACGTCGCTTGATCTTTTCAACTCTCGCTTTGATCAATACTTCTCTTTAGCACGCAAAACGAGATACCAATATTCTTCCACGTCGGCACGCTTTACGAGGTAACTTGTTGGGACGTCACTCCAAGAACATCTTTTTGATTATAACATCGTCGGGTGGTGGCAAAATTGATCCCTCTACTTTGGAATGTTGACATTTTTGGCTTGAAATTTCCGTGATGTTGCACAACGGCAGGACATGAAATGCTTACCTTTATGGACGCTTCCTCTGGATTTCAACAAATTCAGATGGAACCATCTGATCAAGAAGATACAGCCTTCATGACTCCTACCGGCATATAGTGTTATATTGATATGCCTTTTAGACTAAGAAATGCAGGGGCAATATACCAAAGACTAGTCAACATGATGTTCAAGTATCAGTTAGGCAAGACTATAGAAGTATACATATATGACATGGTGGTAAAGTCAAAGAAAGCTGAGGATCACCTTAGAGACCTTGAAGAAGCATTCAATATCCTCGACCAATATAACATGAAACTAAATCCATCAAAATGCCATTTTGGTGTTAAGGCTGGAAAGTTTCTAGGATATATGGTGACCAAAAGAGGAATAGAAGCAAGCCCCGAGCAGATAGAAGCCATAATAAACTTGAAGTCTCCTGCAAATGCTAAAGATTTCTAAAGGCTCGCGGGAAGAATAGCCGCTCTCAACATGTTCATCTCAAGATCCTCCGAGAAGTGCAAAGATTTCTACGACATTCTTAGAAAGAATAAGAAGTTTGAGTGGACGGAAAAGCAAGAGGCTGCGCTCAAAGCCTTGAAGGATTACTTATCCTCAGCTCCAGCTCTGATTACACCCGTGGATGGAGAATCCTTATATTTGTACCTAGCCGTTTCAGGAAATGCTGTAAGTTCCATCTTTGTGAAGGATCATGAAGGTGAACAACATCCCGTTTATTATGTAAGTAAAAGTCTTCTAGATGCAGAAGCCAGGTATTCTCATTTAGAAAAGTTAATTCTTGCACTTATTATGGCTTCTACTAAATTGAGACATTACTTTAAGACTCATACTATCATTTTGAGAACTAATTATCCTGTCAAGAATGTCCTTAGAAAGCCAAAGTTGTCAGGTAGAATGGCCAATTGGGCTGTGAAACTGAGCGCATATGATATTCAATACGAGCCAAGAACAGCTATCAAGTCACAAGCACTCGCGGACTTTGTGGCTGATTTTAGTAGCGACTAGCAAAAAGAAGCTGACTTGGAGGTCCAACAACAAGAAGAGACCAGGGATCCTTGTGTACTCTTCACTGATGGAGCCTCTAATGTAAGAGGAACAGGATTAGGGATCCTACTGAAATCGCCACAGGGGGACATATTACCCCAGTCTATAGCCTGTGAGTTCCAAGCAACGAACAACGAGGCAGAGTATGAAGCTTTAATCGCAGGTTTGCAATTAGCTAAGTGCATGAGGATCAGGTATCTTCAAGTATATGCAGATTCATTATTGATTGCTAACCACTTTAATGGCACATATGCTGTTAAAGGAGAAAAACTAATCAAATATCTAGATGTTGTGAAGGAATTAGCAAAATCCTTCAAATTGTTTAGTATTGTACAGGTACCAATGGAAGAAAATGTTGGGGCAGATGCTCTGGAAAATTTAGACTCGTCTTTGAAAATTCTAGAAGACAAAAAGATTCCAATCATTCATGTTCTCTTACCAGCAATAGGAGAACAAGAAGTTGGGGAGATAACGAATGACAAAGAAATAGTACTTTGGGATCCATTATCCTCGAATAATCAAGAATCATGGATCCTCCCAATCAAGAAGTACATTCAAACTGTAGAGATTCCAACCACTGAGAATCCTAAATCCTTCAAACTCAAGGTATCACAATATATTTTATTAGATGATATGCTATACAGGAAATTTCTTGCAGGTCCATACTTGAGGTGCATCTAGGATCCTGAAATCCAAGAGGTGCTCAAAGATTTTCACGAAGGTGATTGTGTTAATCACACCGGAGGTAGAGCCCTATTTTCTAGGATTCTAAGAATAGGATACTTTTGGCCAACAATGAAGAGAGATGCAATGGAATACTCAAAGAAATGTGATGCTTGTCAAAGACATACAAACATCCTTCACCAGCCAGATGAACCTATGTATCATATATCCTCTTCATGGCCTTTTATGAAATGGGGTATGGATATTGTAGGCAAATTACCTAAGGCACCAGAAGGAAAAGTATTCATGCTTGCAATGACGGATTACTTTTCAAAGTGGATAGAAGCAGAAGCTTTTGTTCAAGTACGTGAAAAAGAGGTGATATATTTCATTAAAAGAAATATTATTACTAGATTTGGTATCCCTTATGAAATTATTTGTGACAATGGTTCCCAGTTTATCGGGAAAAGAACCACCAACTTTTGTGACAGCTAGCGCATCAAGATGATTACCTCCACTCCAACGCATCCTCAAGCTAATGGTCAAGCGGATTCTAGCAAAAAAATCATCATCAACAATCTAAAGAAGAAGCTAGGATCCAAGAAGGGAAAGTGGGCCGAGGAGCTACCTTATGTTCTTTGGGCCGACAGGACAACACCCAAAAATGCAACAGGCCAAACACCCTTCTCATTGGTGTTTGGATCAGAAGCCGTTATCCCCACAGAAATGGTGGTTCCTACAGCAAGAATGAGCATCCATGATCCTGAAGCCAATGAAGAAATTCTTCTTGAAGACATGGATACTGTTGAAGAACTCAGAGACCTAGCAAAGATCAGAATGGCAGCTTATCAACAACGGGTAGCTGGGGCATACAACAAAAGTATAAGGAACAAGAGATTTTAAGAAGGAGATTTAGTTTTGAGGAAAGCCTTCCAAAATACAACCAATCCGGCTGATGGGAAGTTAGCACCCAAATGGGAAGGTCCTTATCTAATCGAGTCGGAAGTAGGAAAGGGGGCATATCATTTTCTCACTATGAAAGGCAACAGGTTACCAAGAGCATGGAATGCTATCCACCTCAAGAAGTACTTTTTCTGATCAGGATCAAGTATCCTGTGAGGATCTATAATCCTTAGAGGATCAAGGATCCCCAAAATTGGTAATTTCTATCTGATTACTAATTCTTTTCAATTTCCTATTATTAATTCCAGGATAATATATTCTTAACAATTTGTTTCTTCCAAGTTTTAAGTATCAATGCAAGATATTAATAAGATGTGTAATAACCAAGAGGTTGGCCACCTCTCCTTTTCATTCAAGGTACTTTACTATTTCCCTTGGCCTAGCCCATGATTGGATATGACCCCCGATGGTCATATCCCCTAAGGTTTAAAGGTTTTCACCTTTCTTATGAATTAGAGTTTCTACACTCTCGCCTGTAGCGCACGCTATCCAACATGTAGTCCGGAGCAGCGGGACCAGTACACGCTTAGTGGCTGACAATTTCGTTGTCTTCGGCTATATAGAGGATCCTATGATTTATGGTAGACGTACCATACCATTGGTTTATAACGTTTTCACGTTATCTTACGTTTAGGCTAGATCTCGGTTTAGGCAAGTCCCTAGTTAACATCCGTATTTGGGTTTGTCCCCAGTTTTGGGCTTGTCCCCAGTTTTGAGCTTGTCCCCAGTTTTGGGCTTGTCCCCAGTTTCACGGGCTTGTCCCCAGTTTCACAGGCTAGTCCCCAGTTGCACGGGCTTGTACCCAGTTTATTATTTGGGTTAGTCCCCAGCTTAATGGGTTTAATCCCAATTAACGTGATAAGTTGTTTGCAACACGTTTTTTAAGTTCATCACGAAGATAAAGTTCTATGGATTCAAAATCCTATGGATCATTTAAGGTTCAATACTTATGGTAACTTAGGTCTACCTAGACCTTCTGGTATGGTTTCCGTTAATGGATTTACATTGTCTTAGTTGCTATAATTTTTAAATGTTTTAGGGATTATATCTTTGAGGATATTCTATTATAGAAATTTTTAAGGATACTCTATCATACAATTTATTCTTTAAAAATATTTTATCCTAAATAAGGATAGTTTATCCTAAAATCTTTCATTCAAGATTATTTCTCAAAACTTTTAACAAAGCTAAAGATATATCAAACAAAGTTTTGAAATAACAAATAACAAATAGATAGTTAAAAGTTTTATATTATTAAGCATAATTCACCTGGACTTACCAAAACTTTTAACCCGGATTTCACCATACAAAAGATGGACCATCCACCCGGGTTAAACATGTGTTATTAATTGTTTTAAGTGCAGGAAAATAAAAGTCAGAGGCACCAAAGGTTTCATCCCCACAAACAGAGGATCCATCCACCTTCAGTACCCCTGAGAATTGTCTTGAGAATCAGTGATCCTAAACCCTACTTACTATTGTTTATTACAAACCAAATTATCCTTAAAAACATCAACACAAACAAAAAAGTGGGCTCGGGCCTTGTCTTTTTTATCCTTCATCGCCCACTTAAGCTACATCTTCACCCTCTACAGCACCTTCTCCATCACCGGCTTCAGCCATCTCCTTGACACCACTAGTCCCAGCTTTGTTTTCCTCAGCCATCTCCTCATCATCTTCGCCACCAAGAGCCTCCAGGGCAGTCTTCCACTTTTACATGTCCCAGGTCGTATTATCGAAAGCAGGATCACCGGCCTCCTTCGCCATCTTAATCCGTGCTTGGAACATCGACCTAGCGGCCCACATCCTAGCCTCGTCTGTAGCCTTCACTGCCTCTTGGTGCTGGGTTTTCGCTAAGGATAGCTGATCCTCCAACTATTTTTTGTCCTTGGAGAGTTGGATCATGGCTTTGTCCTTGGAAACCACGGCTTTCCCTAGCCCTAACAGCTTCTCACTCATCTGGCTGATGACCTTTTCATAATGCTCTTTGAAAGCATTCATAGCCTGTATAAAACCATGTAATCAGGGTTAGAAGGATGTTGGAACCTAAAATTCAAAATATCAGGATACAGGATACTTACAGAGAGGACTGTGTCATAATGGGTTTCGGGTTCGGAGGACCTCTTTCTTTTAGAAGCAGCGGACTTAGCTCTGGTCATTGCAGTCTTGGGCTCCGAACTGGTTGCTGCCTTCAAAGCTTCTTTCTTGATGTCCGGGGAGGTGACCATACAATCAATGTCTTCTAATTGCTAACTGATTTCTGGGATTTCTTGGCGCCTACAAAAGATAAGTATTATAACTAATTTTATTTACCTTAAAATTACTGTAATAGACTTACTTGACATACTGGAACCCGAGGAGATTTCACAGAAAGCTTCAACGAAACGGGCTTGAAAGGTTCTAACCTCGGTATCCAGTGCAAGGAACCGTTTTGTTTTCTCTTCTGTACCAGGTAACTTACCCAAAAAAAGCAAAGTTGTCCACTGCAAACAAAAAGAAGATTCAGAGTTAAAATTAAAGCATCAAGGATCCTACAATTTTTTAAGGATCCAGGATCCTACCCTTTCTAACCCACTTTGAAGGAAGGTCAATCCCTCCAGGTATGGAGTCATGTTTTACAAAGAAAAACTGATTCCTCCAGAAGGAATCATTTAAAGTAACTTACCCAAAGAAACAAAGTTGTCCACTGGAAAAAAAATAAAAAAAAAAAAAAAAAAAAAAAAAAAAAAGATGAAGATTCAGAGTTAAAATTAAAGCATCAAGGATCCTACTATTTTTTAAGGATCCAGGATCCTACCCTTTCTAACCCACATTGAAGGAAGGTCAATCCCTCCAGGTATGGAGTCACGTTTTACAAAGGAATCATTTAAAGTGACTTTCAAGATCGGGTGGGGTTGTCGAGGCTTGGATTTCAGATGAATCGGGCAAAACCGTAGGTAGTAAGGGTGTATAGATGTGAAAGCTCTGGAAGACCGAAGTCAATCTTTTGTTCCTCGACGATTCTTTCTATAGTGCTAAGAACTCGCCACACCATAGACATAGCCTGAATATAGGATATGCCCGTGGAATCAAAAAAGCTTTAGGTAAAGGCAGGGAATGGATAGCGATAACCGATCAAGAAAGAACAAGCCGGCATACAAACCCAGATCTGAGAGTAAACGTCGCATCGGATTCCGGCATCGTATGGACGGAACTCCGTTCCCGACGGAAACAATGCTCGAAGTTCGTCTACTTCGGGGTCTGTTAGCTTGCAGATTTCGATAAAGGGTTTGCTATCAGGTTTTGTGGTCGCATCTCAGACAATCCAAACTCATCGGACGCTTGGTTGGAATGGTGTGAAGGGGAAGAAGAAGACGAAACAGTAGACATTATTACAAAGACAAAGAAAATAAGAGAAGAAAGAGATGGATACCTGATGCGTTGCTTGGATATGTGATTATAAGAAAGATATAAGGCGGCATATATAGGCGGTTATGATTATCTCAGGGGTCAAATGGTATATATCTGGCAAACTGTCCCATCATCCAGTTTTCGTAGAAGTTTTGAATTTCAAAATGACAGTTGTGTTCCACTATTACCCGTCGTTTTGGGGGAAATTGTTAGGACTGATATTTTCTCTGCTGAGGACATATTATCCTTGAAGATATGTCTGGATCAGTTATCCTCCCGAAGAGCTTTAGAACCATGTCGAATATCAAGGATCCTCAGAGGTTAATAAAATTAACAATTGTTTCATGTGTGTAGGTTATTGTTCAACAGAAGTAACGGCTATGTGACTTGGTCCACCTTAAATTTTGCTACTAGAAGCTACCAGCACGTGGTCAATGAATGTTGGAAGACTAGTGGAATAGCGGCGGATAGATAGGACTTATTGTTGTATTTATTTTATTAACATTGAGATATGATCGATTAGAGATATCACTTGTACTCACACACTCTTAGAGCAGAACTCACTATTCTCTCTATACACGTTAGCTACTACTGTAACATCGATCTAATCTCCACAACCATTGTAACCCTTTTTTGATATTAATAAAGTGGCGATCGACGAGTTGTCATCACCCGGGATTTTTTTCTTTTGATCTGAACAAGATCAAAGGATTTTTCCTCGCAACAAATCTCGGTGTTCACTCCATTTTCATTCATATAATCGTTGTTATTAGCATAGCACTATTCCTCACTTTTACGGATTTGTATACATTATCCTTAGCTTATATTTATCCAAAAAAAAAATATATATATATATATACTATTTTCATTTTTGTTAATATTTTATTAAAATAGAAACTTTTTAATGTTTTCGTGTCGGTTTTTGCGACACGAACCGTTTAAGACTAAGTTTTATTATCTTGTCCTTTTCTCTTGTCTTAACTTATGTTATACATGAGTATTTTACCACTTTCGGGGCTGTTCTAAAACAGTCCCTAATAGTTGTGTCGGTTTCGTTTAAAAACCGATTTTTTGACCGTTAACGTTACCGACAAGTCGATTGATTTGCACAAGTCTATACTAATCATCTTATGGACTAAACACACATATAATAACACATAATTCACCATGAATTGCAGTTTTCACCATATAAATCCATAAGACACATTTAACCGAGTTTTAGGTTCCTAGTTCGTATTTTAGGTTTCATTAACAATGTTACTAGTTAAGCTTGTTATTTTTATATATGCAATTAATATTAAATATTTTTAAAAATCCAGATCTATAACCTATTTTATAAGTTCACAATAATCCAAAATTTCACTTTTAAGTAAAGGTTCTTATTCAATTTTTAAAAGAATCTAGATTTTCATGATTTTAAACAATGTCTTTTGCAACAAAGTCAAGTGTGATTCTTTTAGATGATTCCATTCTTTCTAATCTATCATTTTTACATAATTCCTACATTTACCAATATTTAATCAATCACTTAATTTACAAAATTTACAAGATTATGGATTTTCATAAATTTTCTTAGTATTGTTCTAACAAAGTTTCCAATTTTAGTAACTTTCAATATTTGATAATTCTAATTATATAATTCTTCCACTTTATTAAATGCTATTCTAGGTTTAATTCATTCAATTAGTTTGATAGGGTTTCATGCACCCTAAGTGATCTATTCCTATTTTAATTTTTCAATTCACCATTTAACAAAGTTTCTATATCTAGTAAGTTGTTGTTTATTTTAACCATGTGTTAACTAATCCAAGTTTCTAATCATACACCCTATCTTAGTTAAGGTTGTTACTCATTGATTATATTCATTACAAGTATTCTCACCAAAATCCAATTTTTATCTTTTCTTGTATTAAAGTATCTTTATTTAGCAACTTTGTTATTTTTTAAGTTTCAATCATCAAATCTAACAGGCAACCTATCTTACTTATATTTATTTTGTTCCTTAACCCTTTTTGATTCAATAATCCCTTCAAAACCTTTTAATTAATCCAAGACCAAAAATCCCAATTTCACAATTGTGAACATGTTCTTATTTTATCCATCTCTAACAACAATTTTCAACAATCTAAGTCCTTACTAACAAGTTTAAAAGCAATAATTAGTCCAAACTTCATTCTAATAACAAACCCTAGAATCAAGTTCTTTCAAATTCATCAAATATTCAAGAGATTACTAACACCCAATATCAAGTCTAATAATCAATATAGGGTCTTTAGGATGTATATATGCATGTGTAGTTGAGCTTAATCCTCTTTCTTACACATACATACATACATACATACAGCCCATACATACATACTCACATTATTCAAATATTCATCTTTCAAACTTTCAAACAAACTCAAGAACATTAACCTTATGCATCCATATCTAATAATCAATCTATCATAACATACTTACTTGTTTCTTGAGATTTTGAAAGTTGAAGATGTTGTTAATAGTGAATGATAGTAGTGTGCTTCCTAGCTTTAATCCTTCCTATTGACCTTCAAATCTCTAAACCTCCATGGATCTTGATCTTGATTATTATGTGTTAATATTTGAACTTGTGTTTGTGTGTGTGATTAGGGGTGTTTGGGCCGAGCTATATGAAGGGAGAGGGAGGAATGGAGTAGGGTGTTGAGTAAGCTATAGAGTGATTGGGTGGAGGTCTTGGATGGCTTACAACTCATAACCTTCTAGAACATGCAATGATTAAGGTGGAGAGTTGGAGGGAGTTGATTGGAACAAGTGTGATAATAGGGTGTTGAGTTGTCCAGGGGGGGGCTAGGGCGGTTGGGGGAGTATATGAGGGGTTTTGTTCAATAACTAGGTGATTTCCTATTATTCGTTTAACGTATTACGTGTTTTAAATATCCAAACGAATCCTGTTTTCAATAACTTTTGTCAGACTTTTAACGAAATCAAATTCCTGACAGTATGGACCATAAAAACCATTTTCTTGAAAATAGTTTATGTGGAGTCCTTTTCGGGTCCTATACTGGCTCGGTTTGCTTATTTTCCAATTTTCATGATTTGAACCTTCCTAAATTATATTTTTATGTTGTCTCACATGTTTTCATATCCATTTTGAATTTTTGGGATTATTTAATCCGTCTAATGATTTATTTACTTTATGGCTCGTTGTCCGAGGTTTTTGCACGTTTTTCTCGTTTCGTGCCGAAATTTGGACTTTCTGTGGACTCTACAAGATATAGAATTTTAATAAAGAGAGATTTTATTAATAAGATGATATTAAGATGGTAAACGTGATTACATTAGCGAAAAGTTTTTCCAAATGTTACACGTTAGTGGTTCGAGTTGATTTCCGCTCACCCAAGCTTTTAGATCCGAAAACGCTTGTTAGATCTCGTTGATTCTTGTGGACCTACAATTGGTATCAGAGCCTTGCGCTCATTTTTGGATTATCGCCTATTCCGATGGCGAGCAGTTACGATGGCTCCTTCCTAAATAAGTTAAGTTATCTAAAAGTCAGTCTTTCTTTTTTGTTTTCAACGATCTAGTGCTTGGTCCTTCACCGCAATCTAGAAACGGTAGCTTCCGTGCCCTTCCTGCCTACTGAAAGGGATGTGAATGATCGTGACAGCTCTTAAAATCCTATTCAGTCGAGTTGAAGTCGAGACCTAAAAGATCGAATGGAACAGTACATAGACAAGTCAATCTCTTATGAATGTGAAGGTAGTCCCTTCATTTCATTACTTAAAATTAAGGTATTCATCATTAGAAGGGAAGTAGACTACTCAAGAATTTTACACTTCGTCATTTCAATTTCAATTGACCATTTGTGCAATGTTTTAAAAACCGGTTCAAATCGGCCGGTTAAACCAGATTTCGCACAGTAGGCCGGTATTTGAGTCCGGTATTTTGGCTGGTTTACTAGAACGTTGTACAAGCGGTTTTTGTCTAAAATACCGGTTTTTACCGGCAAACCGGTTTTAGCCCGAGAAAGTTTTGATATTTGCGGCCCTTGTTTTTTCAAAGTTACTTTTAACCCAACAATTAACATTTAAATGTGTAAACTTTAGGACTAATTTTTTAAAATTAGTACTTTTGCATTATTTTTTTAATATAGATTAACTTTTGGATTGTTTTTTATTATTTGAATCATTTAGTTTTGGGTTATTTTTGGATTTAAGTTACATTCATAGGAAATTGTAAGGTAAACTATTCAAACGGTTGAACCCGGTTATACCATTTTATAGCCCAGTCCGGTACAAGTAACATACCGGTTTTTAAAACATTGCATTTGTGCATATAAAACCGTGGTTTTCATCCAAATATGGGATGTTCTTTAGTGTTCTACACATCAATGGGTTTTTCGCTAAAAGGTTGTATTTTTCTTAAGATTTTTTTGTTTGAAGATTCGGTGCTTCTAAACAACAATGATTACATATTTAGTGGCTTTTTAGCTAGTGGCATGATTTGCTAGAGTTACACCTTTTTAATGACATGGTCCACGACAAGACTTCATGGAAATGTAGGATTAAGGTTAATGACTTTTAGAGAATGCCACTTTTGTGTTTTAGTTTAAGCATATGGACATAAACTCTTCTAAATTTTAGGGGATTTTGTTTGTGCTTGTTCTTTTGTTGGTACGCCCAATTAGATTCTATGATTTCATAGGTGCTACTATTTGACTACGCCAATTTACCACTATATGTTTTGTTATTTGGTACATGTGTATTTGTATGTTGCATACGTTGGAGTCGGGGGTCTCTTTGGAAGCAGTCTCTCTATCCTCATAGATAGAGGTAAGGTATGCCTACATCACACATTCCCAAGACCCTACTAATAGCTTTTTCTATTGATGGGATTTACTAGGTATGTTTGGTGGTGTTGTTAGCTTTTAGTTAGTTTTGCGTCATGTTGTATTTCCCACATACTCATAAAAATAAGAATTGTGAAAATCATAATTATTGATATGTATCAAGTTATGGAACAAAGTGAGAATGACATAAAGTAATAACATATATTTTCTCTCTCCAGGTTCAAGACGTATATCAATTCCTCCATAATTTTAAAATGTCTATAACTTTTTCATATGATATTTTAAAAAAAATCACCATAATAACAAGCGTTTTTTATTTTTAGAATAAGTATGACTTTGTTATATAAAAATGTAAATAAAAATTATGTCATTGTATCTTTTTGTTTGTTATTGTGTCTTTTTTCGTCATTTTGTCTTTCTACTCATCATTGTTTTTTAATACTAATAACACCATTGTGTAATCCTAATATGTGCATATAACGATAAAATAACAACAAATTATCAAATATATAAAACACAATAATAAATACATATTACACAAGAATCTGAAACTTAGAACACAGTGATAAATACATATTACACAATAACCTAAAACGTAAAACATAATGGAAAATAAATATTACACAGTGAGCTAAACGTAATACATAATGAACGTTTAGCATTTGACATTATCATTTGCATCTCGCATTTTTATAACTTCACTTAGTTATAATAGTAAAATCTAATTGTAGAAGTAATTCGCATTACAGTGAGCTTCGCAATTCAGATTTGCGAGGTGACAGGTTTTTGCAAAGTAGTCTCTTATGCAAAGTTTGTTGTATTTGTGAAGTTAATGGTTTTGCGAAGTAGATTGTTTGCAAAGCAGTTGTGCTCTGCGAAGTCATTGGTAGTTAGAGGTTTCGCGAAGTAATATATGTATGCAAAGTGCTAGATGTTTCGCTTGACTGTGAAAAATAAAACACAAAGATTTGAGGCTTGTGAATAAACCCACGTGAACACAATTAAACTAAGAAAGGCTAATAAACAACACACAAAAATCACAATTAAACTAAGAAAGGCTATGTACGTTTTCAAAAGTCATCAACTCAAAAAACTAACTACCGGAACCATACATTAAATAAAAAGTGTTGTATCTAATTAGGTGGAATTATTGATTATATATGAAAATGACTAATAATTTAACTTTGAAGGTTATGAATCACTGGGAAAAATTAAATGAAGACAAAAATAAGAATTGCAAGGAAAAAATACATCTTAACAAAATTCAAAAAAATAATCATAACTCAAAATATACCTAAAAACGAAAAAATAAAAAAAAAACTAAAACGCTTCCTCCATCATCCCGTTCAAAAAAAATGACAAAAATACACAATGCCAAAAATAAATAAAAACACAATTATAAATAAAAAAAGACATAATAGAGCGCAAAAGATAACGCAATTTTGAATATTGTAACACATTATTAGGGAAAAAAACACAATGTCAATAAAAACAATTATCTTTTTTCCTCAATATTTTATTTATTTTTTTATCTATATAGAATGAGGAAGACAGTGAAAACATTTTTGTGTTTTTTATTTTTTTTGTTTTATTATTAAACTTTGACTTATGATTTTTTTTATTAAAATTTCATTATTTTTTTGTGTATTTTTTTTGTTACAAATGTTTTTCATCAGTCTCATTTTTGTTAATTGTAGAATAACTTGACCCATGAACCAACCATATATATTACATCTAAAAGTAAAAATTAAATCTCAACCATTTATTACGACTTTATGTTAAATAAAGACTAGATTTAATTTCTTGGTTCTACATGGTGAATGAATTTAAATAAATACAGGGTTAGTATATTTTGAAAATTCATATGAGATGTAAAACCTTAAGAACCATAAAAAAAATACTTTTTTATTTATTAAATTTGAAAGAGCTTTTATACACTTTTAGGAGTATTCGTAAAAATAAAAATAAGAAGAAATCGTCAAAAGAAATTTGTTTTTTTAATTGACAAAAAGTACTGTTACCGCATGGTAAATATGTTACATGCATTTTTACATAAGCCGTTACATATGTAACAACTGAAAATGAGGATTTTTTTATTTTTTATTTAAATTCTTTCGACGAATGTTTTTTGTGTTGCTCTCACAACTGGGATTGGTTCTTAAAAGAACCTAGCATTTTGAGTTTTAAGAACTCGAAAATGTAACAATTTTGTTTTTACAAATATGTTATATTTAGGTTACATGTATAAAAAAAAATTGAACATTTTTTCCACACCGAATCGACTTTTAGCATGGGATTAACAAACGTTTACATTACAACGAAATCATTACCCATCTTTAAACGATTATTTTCTCTCCCCTACTTAATTTTGTATCAGATTTAATCTCAGCTATAAAGCATTACTCATTTAGTTGGTTATGTGGTCCACATTAGTTCTTTAAGTTTTTACAACTCATCAAGTTCTTAAAATATACTTTCCCTATGCATTGATGTATGTATGTATGTATGTATGTGTGTGTGTAATGCTCATTATCATTGCACTATAAAACCAAGTGAAAGATCTCCGGATGAAATACTAGTTTATATAACTTTTCTGAATCTAATATAGTTACTTTCCAGTATACGCATTGAAACTGGTAAGCTTGATTTCTCTTTTCCATTTGGAAAAATATTTTGTAACACATTTTTGAAATTTACGAAATATATTTGATTACATATATGGTTATGAATTCTATATTAATGCTTTTTTTATCGGATTAGCTCCGATAGCCATAGATTCCCTTATTTATATGCAGTATTGTAAAGATCGGGACTAGTCAGCGAATAATTGCTAGTCGGCCTGTGACTGACTAATTTTTGGGTAATCGACCAGAAAATCAGTAGTCGGACATAATCAGGCCTTAATCTAGCCGTTTCCGGCAATTTCCGGACAAATTTCGACGACTCTAGTAGTTTTGGCTAATTTCCGGCAACCTTTTCTTTATATATATATATATATATAATTATAATGTGTGTGTATAAAAATTACACATATAATTGGGTGTATGTATATAAAAATGTATTTATATAAAATTGAATTTATATGTAAAAACTCAAATCTGCTTAATCACGATTAGTCCCGATTAATCGTTAGTCTCCACTCCATCATTACACCTCCGACTAGCAATTATGAGGTTGGTTTGGTCTCAAAATTGATTGATTAACGTGTTTTTTCTTCTAATTTTCATCGGTTTTTTCATTAAAACCCCTTTGTGTATTTGTGTTCAACTCATTGCGCAATCAAACAAGTATTCTAAGCATAGCTTTTCATGTTTTTAAGCATTTTAATCTTAAGTGAACACAAAGGAAATAAGTATTTTATTAAATTAAATGATTGATGTTGATACTATGCCATAATATAATATAACAGTTTTGGAAGCTCAAAGCACATAATATAATGGGAGTCATTTTCATATGAAAAATCGTTTTCGGCCATGTGACTCCTATATCAAGCATCATCTATGCGTATGAGTGATTACAAATCATCATCAAACAATCTCAAAACTAAAATTAGCTACATCTAATTTGTTACTTTTTAGAATTTGAAGACTCTAAAAAAGTGAGGGTTTAAAGTGGTCACTTTATTTCACACACCGCCTCAACCCCTAGCTACCCCGTCAATATTAATTAATTGCATTTATTTTGTGTAACGTAAGTCGTATTTAAATAATGTATGATATAAACTTAAATGCTACGTAATTATTTTGTATTGTAATCACGAGTTTAAATTATTCTTTTAGTGATATTTGATGGTCTTCGGTATTTTCATAATACTTATGTTCAAAATAAAATTCATAAACATAGTATTTTAATTAATTATCCGTGTAGTATATGGGTCTCGAGCTAGTGACATCATGTAGATGTATATAATTCTTGGGTTTTTAGTAAATATTTTGCAAAAGATTTGACGTTGTGTATTAATTATTTCAAAAAAAGTGCAGAATGGAGGATAACAGGATGGAAATTGAGAGGGAGGAGGAGGCACGTCAGAGGACGCGATCAATAAAAGAAATTTATGCAGCATTAGATCAACAACAAGTCACAAGTTCTCGTGTGAAGAGGGTACGAAAAATGCCAGAGTATTTGAAAGACTACCAAATGTGAAATTGTTGTTTGAAGCATTTGGGTGTGATGAACTGTTAGTAATTTCTGGCTTTTTGTTCTAGTGCATGAAGAAAATGTTTTTACTTTATCGTTTTAATAAAGGAACCGTATTATCAATTTTTACTCTGTTTATTATATAATATAAATGAGTCAAATGACAAATATCTTTTAAATTTTAAAAAATAGTACAATATAAGGCGCCGAACCCGGTAGCCCTACTTTGGCGTCGGATTTACTCATAAACACAGTTCTTACAATCAGAGTAAATTAAAACTTTTCGCGGAATATAAAACATCAACCATTCGTTACAAAACATTAAATCTTTTCCTTAAAACCATAACATAAAACATAGTATTCAAAACATCATTTCTTCCATCTTCAGATGCCAGCCGTTCAATTCATGCCATGTGCGATCCTCATTCCAGCTCAATGAACATATATACCTGCGTGCATACTAAAAGTCAGCTACGCTGAGTGAGTTCTAGTTAATCAGGCAACTTGTCATACAACCACTACATACAATGTATACGTATCCGAATACACATAACCCACTGTCTAACCTGCTACTGCTTAGCCACCTAACTACCCCTACAACTTAGCCACTTATGCCACTTTATGCCACTTTAATAACGAATATCGTTATGCCACTTTACCACTTTAATAACGAAGTCACGCATAGGCTTACCCTACCACGTACTATCGTCATGCCACTAACACTCTTACTAGACCCTTGCCAAATCTATGACACCCTACTACTACTTGTCTACAACACACTTTATACCATCACGTCATTTATATAATAATTAAGTTACGTCACAACATTTTTATACACACTAATAACCACTTGGGGATCATTCCCGAATGACGGTACGCGCAATATCCGAAGATCGTTTGCACACCGGCTAACCTTCCCTGTCTACACGTGCAATATCCGAAGATCGTTCACGCACCAACAGACAGCCAATCATAACATATATAAATATATCACATCAAACATTATAGCATACACTTACCACCTAAGGTAAGTGTATTCACACTTCACATCGAGTATGCACACGGCCCCAAAAACATAACAAGGAATGGGGCTAGAAACTCACCTGAACTCGGTTAAAAGTTACTCCTTCTTTAGCTGAGCGTGACTAACTGTATAAAAATTACACATGTCAATTAACTATTACTATCCATATCACGTTTCTAGTCTATTTACAACCCTCAGCGAACGGGGGTCCGGGGCAGCGCCCCTAGCAGCGGGGTCTAGAGGCGGCATCCCCTAACAGGGTCCAAGGGGCAGAGCCCCTGGCTGGGGTCGAGCTGCCAGGTCTGTTTGGAAAAATTTTATTTCTACTAATTGTCTTATCACATTTTCCACTACGATTTTAAATTATTACTTAATTCGCCCACTTGATTGCTATAACGAATTAAGACTAATTCGTTATCACAACACTGCCTAATTCGTTATCTTGACTTAGCGGACTGAGTGAGCTAATTCGTTATCTGGCCTTGATGAATGGACGAGTAACGAATCAGCTAACATGGTCTGATTCGTTATTCTCATTCGTCATTTCTCCTTAACGAATTACTTAGCGAGCTGCTTCTAGTTCGTCCTCCCACCATAACGAATTGCCATAACGAACTGGCTACCCTTCCGTTAACGAATTACTGCTAATTCGTTAGAATTCCGTAACGAATTAGGGTTAGGGTTTTGTCAGACGTCAGACGTCACATCTGATGTGACACAACCTTCGGCGCCGCAGTTGCCAGAAAAACGTGAATCTCGCCGGAAAAGCGAGATCTCATTCGTTTGGCCACCGTTTTCACCGTTTTTCGTCCCGTTCGATCCAGATCTGAGCTAAGGTGATCCCTAAGCTCATCTTAGGTTCGGTTTATACCCGATTCCACCCGGATCTCGTGACTTCAACGGTTTAATGGTGTCAGCTTGTTGTTTCGCAACTAGATATAACGGTTTGGACCTCTACAATAACATACTATCATTACCACGGGTCGAAAATCGGTTCTCCTTCTTCTTCTTCTTGGTTTCGGCTTAGAGAGAGAGAGTAGGATGAGAGAGAGCTAAGTGTTTGTTTTGGTTGGTGTATGGAGTATGAGAAATGAATGATAATTGGGTAATTAAGGCTTTTATAATTATCGATCATGGGCTTAAGCCCATGGTCTCATCCTTCCTTCCTTCATGACCCAAGTCCATAACCCATATCCATTAACCAACACTAGCCCGACCCATACTAGCTCTTACTCTATTTTATTATTTCCCCTCTTACCCGAGTAAACTTTTCCGCCAATACTAAATAATACAATTAACATTATTTTAGAAATTTCGGGATGTTACATACAATTACCAATGCATACAATTTTGAATTGCTCACATGATTATGTACAATTAAAGTTAAACAATTTAGTTTGAAAACTAACTATAATAATGGTAATTCAACTTAACGATGAGTTCTGTAAACTTATTAAATAGTTGTAGATTTACCACTTTATTCTAAACCAACCACGCACATGATTTTTAACGACCATATTTTTTCGCAAACTAATATTTTTTTAAAAAAAAATTACACCATAAAAACGAGCATTTTATTCTATTTAATTTGAATATGGTATTGCTATACTTTTTTAATTTAAAAAAAGTAACATGTTACGTGATTGCAACTTGGGACGGTCAAGGGGTCGGGTCAGGTTGGGTGCGCTTAGGTCATGTTTCAGATCAAGCTACGTGTTCAATAGTCAGTTACACGCGTACTGGCTTTGCACAAGTTAAGTCCAATTTCAGTTTACGTGCATATCATCATCGAGTTACGAGTGTAGTGAAATTGGTGCGTTCGATGTTGGGTTGCACGTGTACTGGCATCAGTTACACGTACGATGCCGGTTACATGTGTACCGTCGTCGTTTACGCGTTTAATGTAGTGTTACTCGCATATCATCGCCAGTTACGCGTTCAATTTAATTTAATATATTTATGTGGTTTTACCCTTTTAACTTTAGTTATCTTTTGTGTGA
>NW_027499213.1:0-109166 GCF_021521415.1 Bidens hawaiensis | reverse complement strand
ATAACTAATTGACTATCAAATTCAAGAGCAAAAGAGCACAGAAAGCTCTGATACCACTTGTTTGAACTCGTTAATCTCACACAGATCACAGATCTGAGATATAATTAATCTAACACGGATCTAATTCATGATTACTCTTAATTGTATGTTATATGTTATTATTATTAGTATTAGTTATATATATATGTGTGTGTGTGTGTGTGTGTGTGTGTATAATATTAAGATGAAGATCGAGAGAGAGATTGGACAGGGTTTCGTTAATTAACTCTCAAAACGTAAATTAACTCGTGAACAGATTTCACTCTATATAGAAGATAGGTCTAGTTCGCTAACATTCCTAAGCGAACTAGACACTACTTCGTTACATACATAAAAAGATAAATAACCTTAACGAATCATCTCCTGATTCGTTAAACATCCTTAACGAATATGGAGGAAGCTAACTTAATTCTAGTTCGCTAAACATCTTTAGCGAACTAGTCTAATACTTTAACGAACTAACTTAATATTTTAATCATTTATTACATTAATCAAAACAACAAATACATTAAAGTTAAATACAAAGACTCGAGACGCAAAACCGTGCACTAACACCATCATTGAACAAGAGGGTTGGCTTCGATAAACTTAAAGTGAAATGTTATAACTGGCAAGAGTTCGGTGATTTTTCTAAAGAATGTGGCAAGCCGAAGAAGGAATACAATGGACCCCGTAATCAAGACAGGAGTTCGAGTATGAAATTCAATGACTCATCTAAAGCTTCTGGGGGGTGATTCTTCTTCAAAGGGAGCTGGTTCACAAGCGTTAGTCACAGTTAACGACATTGATTGGAATCAAAAGTTATTGGGTAACGGTACTCAAGCCAAGCTTGCTATGTTTGAACAAGCCGAAAACTTTCAAGACGCTCAAGGTGATGGGTTGACTACAGAGAGCGAAATAGAAACTGAATCAAACTCAGATGTCTCATGCAACATGCAACCTACTACTTTTGCATGTATGGAAAAAAAGACGAGGTTATTCCTTCTTCTGTTTCTATTAATTTATCTGAAAATGTGTCATCATATATTTGTTAAACTGTTAAGTTAAAATATGACTTGCTTAATGCTCAGAATGATTCATTGATGAAAGAACTTCTTCAATGAAAGATAACTATAGACAATCATTTGAATCTCAAAAGAAGTCTAAGGATAAAATTGATGGATTGTTTGTTATTAATCATGATCTAAAAGCAGAACTTTCAGTTAAAATGACAATGAATGAAAAAATAGTTTCAAGAGTATGTCAAGCAAAGAACTAAGATAATTGAGCTTGAAAATGAAGTTCTAGAGTTTAAAAGCAAACTAGATAAATTTAGAAATTCATCCTTTTTGTTGAGTGAAATAAATTAAGTATCTGGTATACAAAAGGGTTCTAAAATGGTTTACGATTTGTTGAAGTTCCTCCACCATTTCATAATGATTATTCCCAAAATCCATTTGCGGGAAAAGAAAAGTTGTTAATGAACAAATCATTAATGTGGAGAAACCGAAACAATGTGACAAAGAAAATTCACTTCTAAATCTTCAACTCTAGAACCACATATTCAAAGCAACAATGTCTTTGTTGAAAAAGTCATCATTGAGGATGTAGTTGAACCATAAATTTTTCACAAGTAATCGAACATTCCACATTCAAATCACATCTTATGTGAACCTCAAGATTTTGAGAAGGCTATGTACGGTTAAAGTGCATCTAAAGTGAATAACACAAAACCGACTAAGGTTAAAGCTAAGAAATCAGAAAAACCCAAAGTTTCTAATGAGTATTTGATGCATTTCATCAATCCTGCTCTTGCTAAGTTAAAGGTCTTAGCAAACTTTTCACTGAGAAAGACATTCTACTTACTCTAATTAAGCCTGAGTTGATTGAAAGTGTCTTTCACCATGAAACTTCAAAGATACAAGATCTTGAGCAAGCATTTGCTAAATCTAAGGTATCAAATGCAACAGATCCATTGCTTAAAGCTACACAATTTCTAAAATATGTTAAGATAATTCAGTTTGTGAAGGTTCCCAGCCGGATCTACACGAGATATCTCGTTCTACGTAGGTGCGGAATCCCTACGTAAGACGTTACGAGCGTAGAAGACGATACGATTAAACACACGTTACAATAAACAAATACTCGTTATATTGCAACCTTAAGCACGTGATATCAATCACTGATTACAGGACTCTCTGACTCGTAAACTAAAACTGATTCGTTATATTGCAACCTTAAACACGTGATATCAATCACTGATTACAGGACTCTCTGACTCGTAAACTAATACTGATTGAATTATTTTCAAACTCAAGCCATAGCTTAAGTTATATATCACGAAAACTTCGCCTGGCATGTTCAGGCGAAGTTGTCACTAACTTCGCTTGTCTATCAAGTTCGCCTATATCAGCGAACTTGTTAGCAACTTCGCTTACATACAAACTCAAATCCAAACGACTCGATTACAGACACTAGACACTGAACTACTGACATCATGTACCAAAAGACTCCCCCTTGGCAGTAGCTTCATCTCTTTATCTTCAAGCACGTGTCTTGTAATCTTCAACAATCCTGAATCTTCATCTTTAAGCATTCACTCCTTCTCGTACACATACCGAAACAACTCTTTGATATTTCCTCGCTTCGTCTTTCCAAGCAGGAATATAAAAGATTTTCTTCTCATTCAGCACCTGCAGATCAGCTCGAGACAGGTTCACTAGATGCATCGGATCATAGACTCTCAGCAGCTCTTTTTCATCTTCATCTTCCATCACTGCTTCAGCTGTCTCACAATCTACATACCACCACTTCAACTCTTTGAGCACATCCTTGGGCATTTGTTTCATCGGCACTTCTTTCAAGCACCGGATCGGTTTATACTTCATAATCATCCAAGGCTTGCCATCTGCTCTCAATCCTCTATCTTTGTCTTCGATATGTTTTCCCTTCTGTGGTTTTAGCAGCTCGAACTTCTTTTCCTTTATACTCTCCTTCCAAACTATCTTCCCGATGACTCTAGCCATATTATCATCACTTCGATTTATCAATCCTAATCTGTCTAAGTCTTTCACTTCACATTCTGGCAATGTGTTCAACGATCTCAACATTCTTTTGAAATACTGAACGCCATCATACCTCTTAATCACGAAGAGCCTCAACTGCTCATCGTATATCCAGCAAATAATCCCATTTCTCGCTTCAGCATAGCCTCTAATGTTGTAACTCTTCTTGAACATTGTAGGGACCGCTGGTTTCTTCGTTTTGACGAACCACTAAGCATAGCCTTCTTTCCATCTAGGCTGCTCTTCCCATTCCGTCTCATCACTTCCAATCTCTTGACTCATATCTACGTTATCCACTTCCGGAATCTCATGCTCTACATTTTCTTCTACTATCTCTCTCTCTTCTATATCATCATCAATAACAATCTCTTCTCCAATCTTCTCTATTTCTTCAACCGGTAATACATCATCATCACCTATGAAGTCATCATCCATCTCCTTAACCTCCACCACCACCACATCATCACCACCAGCTGCACTTGTCGACTCCCCCTGAGTTGTGGAAGTCCCAAGAGCTTGTACAGTTCTTGGCAACTCACCACCTGCACCTTTCGATGCATTGGGATCATCGTCTCTATCATTTCTCTTCTTGGTCCTCAACTCATCGCCTTTACAGCTCATCTCCCCCTGAGATGCAAAGAACTCCTTCAAAGCATCTATGATTTTGCCATGTTCTACCAGCAGGGACGACAGCATCTGATTTTCTGCAACTAGGCGTTGAATAGCCTGGGTCTGGATAAGATTAATCCTTGACTGTTCTGCCACGACCCGTTCAAGTGCTGCTATTCGTTCTGAGTCTGATAAGGTTGCATCGAAATCAAACCTCAGATGAGATATATCGTGAGTGTACTGGGGAGGGATTTCCGATGTAACCGGGACCTCAGAAGTAGACGTAACCGCAGGTGGTATTGTCACCGATAACCCTGCAGTGGCCACAACCGTCGACTCGATAAATTGTGCCACGACCTCCGTTGGAGTAACAGTCGGAGGCGGCAACGAAACGATCTCCGGAGTCGGTAGTTGGAATGAAGTGGGTGGGAGGCTAAAGGCAGATGAGGTAGCCACCACGGGAACGTCCGTGGCGCTTGGCCTTGTAACCTGTAATGATGAGGGAACAAAAGTCATACCGGACAGTGCTGGTGGAGTGAAACGTACCACCCTAGAGCTCACACCGGCTCTCGATCCTGCACCTGCCCGTTCCCTTCTCGATCTGCGTATCAACTGTTGCACCTCTTCTTCATAATCTGACTCGCTGTCATCATCAGTTCTTTTTCTTTTCCCATGAACCCGTTCATGTGTTACCAACATCCGTCTTGCTTCGGCCACTTCATCATCAGAATCTGAGCCAGCCACCGTTGTAGCTGCCCTAGTAACATTTACACCCGAAGCTCGTTCAACTGAGACCTGTACATTCTCCTCTGGATCAACCCTCTCCATGTCAAAAAATCCTTGACCGCCAAACTCTGCGTCAAGGTCAACCTTCTCCTCCGGTGACACAACAGGAGCGGCAGGTATAGCTTGAGGTGCTCCTGCCTGTTGTGGTGCCGGGTCCCGAAACTCGTCCCCTCCAGCAGGCACATACCCCGGGTTGATCAAGTACCCGAATAGTGGAGTATGTCGAGGACGGAGCTCAGGTTTGCTCCTCGCACTGGAGGATCTGCATTGGGCAAAGATCCTTTTGCTCACACTTTCGACGTATCGGATTGTGCGGCGCTGAGGTAGCGTAGGAGCAACATGATTCAAGATCATTTGGAAAAATCTTGGATAAATGATAAATCTCTCACGCGCCACCGCTCTTCTTTGTCGATTGATCTCGTAGAAGACCATCTGACTAAAGTTGTAACGCTTGTTATAAGTCAGAGCAGTCATAGCCGACTGCATGGTCGCGCCCATGCCATCAGTGCCCGCCTTTCTCCCTGACATGCATACAATCATGACATGCATGAGAAAGCGCCACTGGTCAAGTAAGAACCCCTTCCTTCTCTGGGTATCTCCCAAGGGACCAGAGTATCCCATCCTTAGAAACGCTCCATCACGGAAAGGAGCCACAAAATCTGTCGGTCATCTCTCGTCTCATCTCCAAATCGTAAAGCCGCCCGGATCTGTTGAGATGAGAACTGAACAATGTGATTGTTGACTGTTGCTCGCATCACCGGGGGCTCGACCCTACAGTCATATTCCACAGTCTGCCAAAAATCCTCAATGTTTGGCAAGGATATTGGCAGTGTTGTCGTAATCGCGTGGAATATACGCGAGCGTAGTAAGAATGTGATGATTTCGCGGAAATCATCAACTCCGCTCGCCTCCGGGTCTAATGTTATATACAAGTTGTGACCCGGGAAGAACTGTCTTTGGTTGTCTCCACCGTCATCACCGCCTGCACCACCTACAGCAGCCATATCTGCATCAAACAGACTAAGTTAGATACACGTCAAAGCAAATCACAAGTTCGCCTGTTACCATGAGCGAAGTTGTGATTTATTCTGTATAGGCGAAGTTAGAGGTGGGGCGAAGTTGGGAACAACTTCACCTCAACTTGAACTTCGCTGGTTAACAGTTAAGTAAAAAGGTCCAGGCGAAGTTAATGATAACTTCGCCTAACCACAACATCGCCTCATAAACTGTTTCAAAAATAATTATCAGGCGAAGTTAAACCTCAGGCGAAGTTACAGATAACTTCGCCTAAACTGTAACTTCGCCGAATATGAAACGGCATCAGTTAGGTTTATCGAACGACGTGATTTGGTCAATTTTGAGCTTACGGATTTCGGAAAACCAGGTTTTAAGATGATCTATACGATTAATTTGATTAAGAACACGTAAAGATACGTTTGAAAATCGGTTGTTAAGGGTTCGAAAAACGAGGACGTGAAACGGGTCGAATCGACCGATGATAAACGTTAATGAACATGAACAATCGATTCGATTATCCTACACACCTTTAAACGGATTAGAAATCGAGAAAGAATGAACACAGAAGATGATAAGTTCGCTGTGGGTTTACGAAATAAGTTCGCCGGGTTTAAGACAAATTCGCTGGTGTTTTTGAATATAATGACCTATTTGACCTTTAATATCCTTTATATAGGGTCAAAATTATACAGGCGATGTTGTGGATAACTTCGCCTATTGCAGGCGAAGTTAAGCACAACTTCGCCGATATCAAAATTTTCAAAAACAAACCCCTATAATTTGAACAATTTGCAATAAAGTTTTAAAACAACCTTTAAAGCGTTAAATGATACGATCAAGACCAAGTAACCAAATATAAAATCATACAACTACATAAGTAGAAAAATTTTAAAAATAAAGTACACGGGATCAAATTTCAGTCTCGATAGGGACTACCATGTTTTAGAAAAGATCCGAACAGGAATCATACTAACTACGTGACTGTCACACAGATCCGTGTTCAGCTGTATTATGACATAAAGAAACAGGTTGTAAGCAGGTAAATGACTTAGAATGGTTATCATCGTTTCTGTGATACGGGTTAGGTTCAATTGAGCTCAAAACTTAAATGGGCAACAACTCAGAGATTATGATGCCTCCTATCTATTCTCAAAGCGTATTTGGCTTTCCCCAAGTCACCCCGAGTTGACCTCGACCCGTAGTGTCTGATTAAATAGTAGGTACTTTTCGATATTTGGACTCTTCTTCTCGTTCTCTATCTTGCATCTTGATTGAGAAGTCTTATCATTATGAACTCTATGATGTCTCAATAACTCACATTTTTTTTTAAGTATTTACACAACTTCAGATAAACTACTGCAAGTCCCGAATCTGGATCACTGCAGTTTCTTGACACGCTATCTTTACGGGAATCAGAACACTCACGGGCTCGTGTATGACTGGGTAATCGCTTTTCTGCCTATCATTCGGAGAGATATATATGAAGACATGCACAACTCTTAAGGAGTTTCCACGTAAAATCGAGTAGATTTAGTTAGTATCACTTCTACTTTTACGCACCATAAAAAGCTACCATGACATACAATGACTGTTCTAAAGTCTTTTAGGCCTTATCACTTCACTAGTTAAGCACACAGAATCAGTATATCTATCACTTTCCAAGGTGGGATCAATTTTCTGTTAAACATAGTAAAGGAACTTCTTACGAAGTAGTAGACATGAAAAATAATTTCATCTCCCGCCAAAAAAAATTTTAACTTCTATCGCCCCGATCAAGTCAAAGTCTTCAGGTAAACGGCTATCCTGAAGATCCAATGGATCAGCTGGACCGACCACATACGAGTATGTGTCCTTCTAACTAAGTATGATCGACCACATCATAAACCGCCCCGGTCATTTCAGTCATCTGGTTAATGGCTATCCTCATATTCTACAAGTAGAAATAAGGACCAAACATATCCGAAGACATGTCCTTCAAACTGAGGTAACCGACATAATTCTAAGCGATAGTGACGTGGTTTTTTTTTTTTAAAGCAAAGTCACAAAACATGGTTACTCGGGATTGATCATCCCATTCAGCTCAACAAGGTTTTGAAATCTAGTTTTGTCAAACGCTTTCGTAAACATGTCAGCGAAATTATCTAGAGTATCAACCTTTTCGAGCACAATCAGTTTCTTCTCAGCACAATCCCGTATAAAATGATGACGGATGTCAATGTGTTTAGTTTTACTGTGCTTTACGGGATTGTTAGTTACTGAGATAGCAGCAGTATTATCAATGCAAATAGGAGTATGAGTAAAATTCAAACCATAATCGCGCAATTGCTGTTGAATCCAAAGAACATGGGAGCAGCAGCTGGATGCTGCCATGTATTCTGCTTCACAGGTTGAAATGGCGACTGAGGTCTGCTTCTTGCATTGCCATGACACTAATCTGCCTCCGAGAAACTGAAAACCACCTGTTGTTGACTTCCGACTCTGATTGCACCCTCCATAATCAGAATCCGTGTAGGCGACCAACTCCAAGTCTCCTCCTCTCGTGTACCACAACCCCAGCTTAGGCTTGCCTTTGAGATACCGTAGAATCCCCTTCGCACCCTTCAAGTGAGATTCCTTTGGGTTTGCCTGAAAGCGAGCACAAAGACAAACTGTAAAAATTATATCCGGCCTAGAAGCAGTTAAGTACATTAAAGAACCTATTATTGCCCGATATTGGGTTGGGTCCACGTCTGCATCGTTGTCTGAATCAGCACCCAATTTGTGGTTGACGCATACTGGAGTATCTTATGGAGTGTTGTCCTTTATCTTGAATCGTTTGAGAACATCACGGACATACTTAGTCTGATGAATGAACATCCCATCTTTCTTCTGATCAACCTGCAGTCCTAAAAAGAAAGTTAGTTCACCCATAGCACTCATTTCAATTCTCTTCTTCATGACGGCCTCAAACTCCTGACACATGGCGACTTTTGATGCAGCAAAGATGATGTCGTCCACGTAGACTTGCACCAGTAGAAAGTCGCTCCCTTTTCTCTTGAAGAACAAAGTGCTATCAATCTTTCCCCCGTTCAAAACCATTTTCAAGCAAGTAGTCGGATAGTGTAGAATACCAGGCCCGAGGGGCCTGATGTAGCCCATACAGTGCTTTACTTAGCTTGTATACGTGATCAGGAAAGTCTGGGTCAGGAAAACCCGGAGGTTGCTCAACGTACACAACCTCATCGACTTTACCGTTTAGGAACGCACTCTTCACATCCAACTGAAATACCTTCATCTCCTTATGTGCAGCAAATGCCAAAAACAAACAGATGGCTTCCAATCTCGCCACAGGAGCAAACACCTCATTGTAATCGATCCCCTCTTGCTGATTAAAGCCTTTTACAACCAGCCTCGCCTTGTTCCTGATAATAATCCCTTTCTCATCTCTCTTGCATTTGAAGACCCATTTTGTGCCAATCGCATGCACATTCTTTGGTTTTGCAACCAAGTTCCATACCTCCATCTTCTTAAACTGGGCTAATTCTTCTTGCATGGCTTCGACCCACGAGTTGTCCTTGAGAGCCATTTGATAATTCTTTGGTTCAATCTGGCTGATAAAGCAGGTGTACAAGCATTCGTTGATTATGCCTGAATCTTTAATGCTTGTATAAACACAGGTGTGCTCATTCAAGCTTTGTCTTGTTTGTACACCGTCGGACAGATCACCTATCACATTCTCCAATGGGTGATTTTTGTGAACTCTCGTAGTCGGAACCGCACTGACTTGCAGATTGTCTTCCAGATTCGAAGATAAATCATCAGTGTGTGATTGTTGTTGAGAGTGAAATGGATTGAAGAATTCCTCTTCAGTAGCGGCAGCAGGGGTATCGATAGCATTTAACGAGGAAGGCTGACATTCATCATACTTCGGTCGTTGCACATAATTGTCTTCCTCATCATAAATCATCTTCGAAGCAATTCTTTCATCTACTTCTGCACAATCCAAATAAGGTATATTAATAGATTTGAAAAGTCTATCATAGTAGAAAACCCCAGCGGGTCCCGTGCTTGGTTTTGGTGATTTGTAACTTGTAATATCAGTGTTACAGACCACCTCAACCTTGCTGGTCGATGTATTAAAGACTCGTCTGTTGGGAGTCCCAACAACGTATCCGACCAAAATTCTTTCGTCGGCTACTTCACCAAATTTAGAATTTTTCTTTAATATCAAACACGGGGACCCGAATGGTTCAAGACCACTCAAGTTGGGCTTTCTCCCATGCATAAGTTCATAACATGTTTTATTTAATCTTTTAACGGTTAACACTCGATTAAGGATATAACAGGCTGTTGCAACAGCTTCAGCCGAGAACACCACATGAAGTTTCGAATCAGCCAGCATGGTTCTGGCTCCTTCAATTAACGTTCTGTTCTTCCTCTCAGCCACTCCATTTTGTTGCGGAGTATACGGAGCGCTGTACTGGGGTTCGATTCCTTTCTGTAAGAAGAAGAGCTCCATCTCATAGTTTTTGAACTCTGTCCCATTGTCACTCCTGATGTATTTAACCCTTTTCCCCATGATATTCTCAACCTTGGTAATCAAATTCTTTACCATCTGAACTGTTTCATCCTTTGACTTCAGGAAATATACCCGAGAATATCGAGAGAAGTCATCAGTTATCACCAAGCAATATGATGTTCCCCCTAGAATTTTTACATTCACGGGACCAAAGAGATCCATGTGAAGTAGGTCTAGGGTACTGACTATTGAGTTAACCTTCTTGGTGCGATGGGATTTCTTGTGTTGCTTTCCCTTTTTGCACGATAAGCATTGATCTTCAAAGTTGAAATTCTTCAAGGGAACACCCAGCACAAGCCCATTCTTGACAATGTAGTTCATTTTCCGAAGATGAATATGCCCCATTCTTCTATGCCATAATTCGGACTCCGATTCAGTTGCTTTCGACAGAAGACAAGATTCTTCTGTTGTCATTTCAGTCGACCTCATGTCCATTATATACGTATTCTTTTCTCTTGGAGCCCTCATAACTATCCAATCCTCTGTTATCTTGAAACCAGGATATAGCACAATTGCTTCATTCTTGGTAAAATGTACGGTGTAGTCTTTGTCACAGATCTGCGAAACACTCAGCAGATTGTGCTTCAGTTCTTCAACAAAATTTACTTTTTCTAACGTCATCTTTCTGTTAGTCACCGTCCCAATTCCTGTGATCCTTCCACCACTCTCTCCAGCGAAACTCACTCTTCCTCCCTGAACAGGTTTCCATTCGTGTAACAAACTCTTGTTACCCGTCATGTGCCGGGAACAGCCGCTATCCACAACCCATAGATTGTTTGCAGCCCTGTTCAACTGTTCCTGCACGATTAAAGTAGATGATTAAAATATGGGGACCCAAGACCTATTGGTCTTGGGTCGATACATCCCGTACCTTGGCTGTCCAAAGTTAGTATCGGAATAATTTCTGTAAGTCCTAAAAGGATACCTTCTTGGAGATTGACTATGAGGCCATCCAAACCTTCTTGAATTAAATGAATTATTACTTATGGTTTGGTTGTTAGGAGTGAAAAACTGAGATCTTTTTCTTTGAAAACCTGAATTAGTCCAATTTCTGAACTTTGATGAGTTTTCAGTTTTACCACTATTGTAGTTACAGTTAGTTCTGTTTTCAGTTTTTGAAGGCCTCACCCCTCTGAATCTCTGCTTCATAGGGCAATCAGCAATTAGGTGTCCTAATTGATTACATCTGAAACAACTCCTGTGTTCAACTTTTTTTCAATAGTTGTTTTAGATGATGAGGCTGCATTACTGCCCGTTTGTCTCACATATGGTGGGACATACGGGTTTAGTGGAGATTTCTTTTCAGTTGTTTTATGTTTCTCTCCACTTTTTGGTAACACTGCCTTTTCTTTTGTCTCACTCGACTCGGATGACTTGTCCGAGTTTGATTAGACAGGACTAGGAGCAGAAATTTTAACACTCGACACAGGCTTACTCGTTTCGCCTTTACTAACTTCTGGATCTTTAATAGTTACCTTAACCGGAACTGTCTGACTATAATCAACATCAACAGATTTCTGATTACTAGGATCATAAGTGTAATTATGATTGTACGGTGGTGGAACTTCATGATATCCAATTCCTCCCCTTTTAACTGGGAACCTTGATCACTAACGAGGTGATCAAGTATAGCGGAGGAATTTCTGAATTGCTCAAGTTTCCTGTTTAGTTCCACCACTTTCACCTGGTGATCAGCTATCTGTTTATCCCTTTCAGCTATTAGTTTGGTTTTCTCTTCTAATACTTCATAGCTAAGATCAATTACTCTAATTTTTTTAGCTAGATTTGCTTTAAGACTCCTAATATCTTTCTCACTAGCTTTTATTTTCACTTTATAACTGTTTTCTCTAGCTTTAGTGAAATGATGATCTTCTTTTAAGGTTTTAAATTGAGCATCCAAACTAACATACTGATCAGTTATAGTTGTCAATTATTCAGACAGATTTTCACACTTAGTACAAGGGAGTTTGGTACTTACCTCAGAGGGTTGGTCTTTCACATCTGCCATGTAAGCTTCATTTTGAGCTTCTGCCATGTAAGCTTCACTTTCGCCAGTCACTTTCTCAGTATCTGCAGTTTTGATGTCCGCCAAATTGGCCTGTTCGAACACTTCTTCAACATGCAGATTCCAGTTATACTCCCTGTTCTGTCTGGAAATCATGGCTCTATTATCATTACCACCCCCATTCTGTTGTGTAGACCTGTTTTGACTGCGTTCTACACGTTCATTTGTGCACTCCTTCGCAAAATGGCCATTCTGTTGACAGTTGTAACACCTAACCTTCGACTTATCGAACCCTGGTCTTTCACCAACAAACTTCCTACCTGTCTTCTTCATGAACCTCTTAACCCATCTCACAATCATCGCCATCTGCCACTGCAGATCCATCTCTTCCAGATCATCAGCATCGATCTGATTATAATCTTCATCCAAAGTTGCAGGATCAACAATCTTACCCTGAATGTAATTTTCATACGAAGCAATGAAGGATGCATAGAGAGCAAACTGATGTTCAGCAGATTTAACACTCATGGGCATCCTTGAGTAGTTGTTGTTCGAAACACTTGGGGTAAAACTACTCTTGGTAGCTTGAGGGTTAGAAGCATTTGATCCTCCAGCTACAAAGCATACATCACCATTCATGTTGAGAGATACATGACCTTCATGTGTTGAGTTAGCGCCCGACTCTCCCTTTGAGTAGTAAGCAGACGAATCAGACTTCGAACTTGAACTTGAGTTAACCTTTGCACCATACATTCCTGGATCTTGAACCTGATCAGTAGGTGTCTCTTTTCGAACCATGTTTAGTTCAAAAGTTCATAGCTTGTTAACTGCTGTTTCCAGGTCATAGTCGGCAAAGTCTTTGTCTTCTCTCATCAACACAGTGTACATCTCCCATTTTGGTGGGAGAGCATCAAGAAGCTTTTCAACAATTTCATCTTCTTTGTAAGTAATGGAGTAGTTGTTGAGTTCGGTCATCAGATGATAATATCTAGTGATGATATCATCAAGTGATTCATTCTTCAAATACTTGAAGACCGAGAACTGGGTTTTAAGTAGTTTAATCTTTGAAGCACGAATTCCCACATTACCCTCAAAACGGTTTTCAAGTGCTTCCCAAAGCTCTCTAGCAGTTTTATACTTTCTGAAGGTGTGTAGAATCTCTTGTGGAAGAGCCATTTTAATCGCTGCATGAGCCTTGCTTTCAGCCTCATACATTTTCTTTTCTTCTTCTTCCATCTCTTTGTATTTCTTGATCTGATCACGACCCTCATACTCAGCAGTTGGTGGAATGTAACCATCTTGTATGCACACCCACATCTTAGCATCTTGGTACTTGACATATTGTTCAAAACGATCTTTCCACGCTACATAATCGGTTTTCTTAAGCATCTTCGGTGCTTTTGTAGCCGAACCCGCTTCCACTTCCATCTTTACCAGTTCCGTAATGTTTATTGAAGACATCTTTCACGAAACACAAAGAAACCCGAAAAGTAAAAATTTTTATTTTAAACAGTACTGTAGGCGAAGTTGTGGATAACTTCGCTTAAGTTCAGAACTTCGCTGATTCTGAACTTCGCTTCCTTGTTAAATTCGCCTGATGCGGCGAAGTTGTAGATAACTTCGCTTAAGGTAAGCGAATTTGTGAAGAAGGCGAAGTTGTGGGTAACTTCGCTTGAGATAAGCGAACTTGAGAAGGTAGGCGAAGTTGTGGATAACTTCGCTTAACCTTATATCTTCGCCGAAACCCTACAAACAGTGACGGCAACTTCGCCTGATGAACACGATGAATATGCAGGTTTGATTTCTGGATTTTACGAGGTTTGTGAAGGTGTTATGGGTTGTTTATGATTGTAGGAGGTGAGTAGGACACAAAAACTCAGAAAACTCGTCCGGCGAATAGTCGAACGGAACGATTTCTACACCCGCGTGATAATCCCGAACCACACAATCGAGCAAAAGCTCTGATACCAACTGAAGGTTCCCAGCCAGATCTACACGAGATATCTCGTTCTACGTAGGTGCGGAATCCCTACGTAAGACGTTACGAGCGTAGAAGACGATACGATTAAACACACGTTACAATAAACAAATACTCGTTATATTGCAACCTTAAACACGTGATATCAATCACTGATTACAGGACTCTCTGACTTGTAAACTAAAACTGATTCGTTATATTGCAACCTTAAACACGTGATATCAATCACTGATTACAGGACTCTCTGACTCGTAAACTAAAACTGATTGAATTATTTTCAAACTCAAGCCGTAGCTTAAGTTATATATCACGACAACTTCGCCTGGCATGTTCAGGCGAAGTTGTCACTAACTTCGCTTGTCTATCAAGTTCGCTTATATCAGCGAACTTGTTAGCAACTTCGCTTACATACAAACTCAAACCAAACGACTCGATTACAGACACTAGACACTGAACTACTGACATCATGTACCAACAGTTTGTTATCTCAACTAGAACTGACACGTTACAGACTTTTTCTAATTATTCAAATCTTAATTTTTATATGAAAAAGAAATCATTACGTTTAATGACTTGAACAAAGTGCATGTTTCTGGTGTTTCTCATCAACTTTCTATTGCACCAGTTTCTATCAAACCACAACATGCGTTTGCTGATATGGTAACATGCTTCTTATGTGGCAAACAAGGGGACGCTGTAAGAAACTGTGGAATGAAGAAATTACTATATATTCATCCATTTAACAAGAAACAGTCCAAACAAGTTCCTTTGGTTAAGGAAATTCTGAAAAGACCCATGTCTTGTGATGATGAGACTCACATTTTGTTTAACAATGTGAATCCACTCAAGGTGATTCATGTTGATGAAAGCACTGTCAATTTAAAACCCAAATTGTTTGTTCCTACAAAACCAATTTGTAAAAATGTGAACACAAATTTCTTTCAAGCTTCATAATTGAGCCAAAAGTTAAAAAGGCCTGTAACTTATTCACAAGAAGCTAAACCGCATTTGGATTCAATTAAGATTAACCCTTAAAATGAAATTAAAGAGGTTCCCAAGACTAAGGCATGGGCTGCCTTTTTGAACTAATCATTTTACCTTTATGTGCAGTGTTTATCCAAGACTATAACTGATGAAAACTAGATTATGGATAGTGGATGGTCTCGTCATATTACCAACAATATTGACCTACTAACAAATATCAAGAATATTCAAGGGGGTTATGTAGTGCTCGCGGGTAATTATGGGGGAATGATTACAAAGGAAGGAGATGTTTCGAATGGTAGTATTACATTCGAGAAAGTTAATTATTGTGATAAGGTGGAACACAATTTGCTGAGTGTGTCTCAGATTTGTGATAAGAAATACTAATTTACTAAGAAAGAGGTCATAATACTCGAACCAGGATATATCATTCCAGAAGACAGGGTTGTTATGTGGTCTCCTAGGTCAAATGCTATTTATGTATTTAATATGAGTACTAAGCTATCTACTTCTACGTATGTTGAACATGTTTTGTCTCAAAAGTAACTGAGAAAGACACGATTATGTGGCATAGGATTATGGGTCACATTCATGTCAGTAATATGAACTATCTGATGGCAAATTATTTGGTGGATGGGGTTTCCCTGAAATCCCCATCAAGTTAACCGATCACTGTGTTGCATGCAAGAAGGGAAAACAGAAGAAGAAGTCTCACCCGTCCAAGTTATTTAATTCCATTGATACTCCTCTGGAACGACTTCATATGGATTTATTTGGTCCTATGAATTGTGCAAGTATTACTAGAGATTGGTATTGTTTAATTGTCACTGATGACTATTCGAGGTACTCATCGGTGTTATTTATGAGCTCAAAAGATCATACACCAGTTCTTGTTAAAAATCTAATCACGAAGATCGAATCACTTTACAAAATAAAGGTGGGACGTTTTCGGAATGATAATGGTACAAAGTTCAAGAATACTATATTGGACTTCTTTTGTATTCAAAAGTGAATCCATCGAGAATATAGTGCTCCATATGTACCACTACATAATGGTGTGGCTGAACAGAAGAACCGAATATTGATTGAAGCAGCAAGAATGATGCTTGCAGATTCAAAGCTTTATGTCTAATTTTGGAATGAGGCGGTGAACACTCCTTGCTAAACGCTCAATCGTGTTCTGACGGTTAAGAAACTAGGTAAGACGAGTTACGAGCTTCTGAATAATCGTAATCCTAATTTAAAGTTTTTTGGAGCCTTTTGGGTGTCCGTGCACAATGCTGAAAAGAGATGCGAGAAAATTTGAAGAAAAGGTTATTGAGGGTTATTTCTTGAGATATGCATCGCTTAAGAAACGTGTCTTCAACTTCACTTCGGGTTGTGTTGAAGAGTAGTACCATGTTGACTGCCAACGATACACAACACCTTCTTCTGGCAAGAGTCCTGATTGGATGTTTGACTATTAGAGTTTAGTTAATTCATTTACTCCTATAATTGATCAACATGACCAAGATTTGGTGCATGCGTATTTGGAAGACCAATTGTTTACCACACCAAGGGATTCAAATTCTAACTATGATGATGTTCCACAAGAAGATTATCATGATACGTCTGGTGTTATTTCTATTTTATCGGATGATGGTCATTTTGTTGATTCTTCTTCAACACCGTTTCCTAACACACATGAGGTTGGGGAATCATCTCATGATGCTGAAGAGAATCTCACTAACTTAACTGATAATGTTGTTGTGCCTGAGAATCAGGCACTTCGGATTCACACGTATCATTCTCAGGACAACATCATTAGTGATCTTGATGCTGGTGTTCAGACACGTCATCATATTGCTAGTCCCAACAATTCTAATGTATTATGTGCGTATGATGATATGCATTCTTCGGGAATCATGAATCTCTCAAAATACACATTCTTTCTTTCTCAAATAGAATCGACGAGTGTTCATATGGCGCTTGTAGATTCTTCTTGTGTTGAAGCAATGCAAGAAGAGTTGCAGCTATTTAATCAACTAGGTGTTTGGGATCTCATTGATAAGCCTGATTGAGTTAAGAAGCCTATTCTGACCAAATGTGTATTTAAATGTACGAAGGATGATCGTGGGATCATCGTCAGAAATAAAGCACGTTTGGTCGTGCAAGGAATTCACCAGCAAAAAGGCGTAGATTACAAATAAGTATATGATCATGTTGCAATACCGAAAGTTATATGCATATTCTTAGCCTATGCAGCTTTCAAGAACATTAAACTTTATCAAATGGACGTTAAGAGTACATTTCTTAACGAGGAACTTTGAGAAGAGGTGTTCGTGAAACAACCTCAAGGATTTGAAGATCCAGACAATCCTGACCATGTTTACCGATAAAACAAGGCTCTTTATGGTCTTCACCAAGCCCCGAGAGCTTGGTACGACACACTGTTGACAATTTGACGGATAGTGGCTTAACAAGAGGGACATTGGATTGTACTCTTTTCTACAAGAATGTCGGAGAATATTTGCTCCTCGCCCAGATATATGTCGATGACATCATATTTGGTTCTATGAATGACAAGCTATGTAAGGATTTTGAGAAGTCAATGCAGACAAAATTCGAGATAAGCTCGATGGGGGAGATGAATTTATTCTTAGGGTTGCAGGTTTATCAGTATGATGCTGGAATTTTCATTTAATTAGACAAAATATTTGAACAAAGTCTTGAACTGATTCAAGATAACTATTAGAATAGTCCTTTCAACTCCTCTTCTCGTGGGTCACAATTTGTCACCGGATGAATTGGAGGATATCGTTGATACTATCTTGTACCGAGCTATGATAGGTTCTTTAATGTATCTCACTGCTTCTCGTCCTGATATCATGTTTACTGTTTATTTATGTGCCATGTATCAATTGAGTCCCCGAGTGACTCATCTGGCGGCGGTTAAACGTATGTTTCAGTATCTGAGAAGTAATCATGATATCGGGTTATGGTATCCCAAGGATGATAGTTTAGATCTCACTGCGTTTTCCGATTCGGATTATGGAGGATGCAAGATCAACTTCAATTCAACCAAGATGGGTTGTCAATTTCTAGGAAGTCGGCTTGTTTTCAGGTAGTGTAAGAAGCAGAAAACAGGCTCCACTTCAACCGCAGAAGCAGAGCATGTGGCAGCCTCGAGGTGTTATTCACAAGTTCTTTGGATCCAGCAACACTTGCGGGATTACGGTTTGAAGTTTCTTACTACTCCCATATATATTGATAACTCAACTGCTATTGGTATCACGAAGAACCCCGTGCACCACTCGAAGAAGAACCATATTGATATTCGATATCATTTTATCCGTGATTGTTTTGATAAGAAATTAATCGATATAGAGAAGGTGCACACGGACTTTCAGAAAGCTTATCTGTTTACCAAAGCTTATGAATAAACTCGCTTTAACTTTTTTCTTGGTTTAAACGGATTGAAAACTCTTGCTGATATCCTTAAGCTCGGATAATCAATTTGATAATCAATTTTTATTTGTATAGTTTTATTTTTTTTATTATTTTAATATTTTGGTTTTTGGGGGAGAAAAAAGGGAAATACAAAAATATTTTACTTTCTGTTTGTATATATAAAAACCAAAAAAACATTCAAATATTTCAAGAAAATACAAAAACATTAAAAAATGCTCCTAAAAATGAGTTTTGAAGCAAAAAGAGAAATTGATAGTACATTGATTATCTGGTCTCAAATCCAAAAATTAATAAGCTTAAAAGACTGAGTGCTTAATTGTATTGGTGAATTGATAGGTTTTAAACAAACCATTAAGGTAAAATATGTGGTATCAACATACAGAACTGCCAAATTGAAAGAGGTGTTAGTCTCTTCCAAAAGTTTGGGTAATGAAGGCAGAAATGTAATTGCATGTTATACTCAAGCCTTATGTCTGTTTGATTAACAAAAACAAAATTCTGAATAAAATGCATTTAGTTTATGGTTAACACTTCAACGGTGTATGGTCTTATACCCTCAAATCATGTATTGATGGGATGCATCCGGTTTCTGGACACCGTGAGTCTTTATGCGGCTTATTATTTGGGTATTCAAAATCTGAATATTTCAAAAGCTTTTAGATCAAACCCTAAGTCATTAAACTTGATCACTACTGTGCTTCTTACAAACTCCTTACCGACTTAATCAAAATCCGTTTCGAGTCATACATTGTTCTTCACTTGCTTGCGTCTTAATACCAGTAAGAAACGGACCCAGGGGATACAATGTCTGTAAGCCTACAGATAAACTTGTGCATTCTCATTCACAGTAAAGGAAGCTTGGTGTATTTCTTGATAACGGGGGTATACCTTGTAGTAGAGATTATGAGATTAGATTGCTTATTCAATATAAATTATATAAACTATATATTTTGATCTTCAGGTATAATGGTTTAAGTCAAGTTGAGGTGACATGATAAAAGTCAAACTAAGCCTGAACTGAGATTAGAGGCTGATAGCTTCTGATATTCTGTGCCTTAATTGAAATTAAATCATATCACAAAAATACTTGAAAGTTTGTTATAAGATATAAGTGGAAAACAATATCAATGATTGACTTAACGCCAGTCATAATAATGCTCAATTATAAAACTGCGATAGAAGGGCGATTTGGTCAATATTATTCTCTGCCCAACTAACAAAAATATGTATAGATTTCATATAATAGTTTTCATATTTGTCTTTTGTTTTTTATCTGTTTTTAATTCGAAAATATACAAAATCCAAAAATATTGTGTTATTATTTTGATTTCTGCTTTATTTTCGTTTTCCAAGCTAAAGAGTACAAATTTGAAAAAGAAAATACCAAAAAGATTTTCCCACATTTTTTATTATTTAATTCTTTACTTAATTCATTTAAATTAATTGGTTTTAAGTTAATTATTTTAAGTCATGTGTTTTGCACGTGAAACATGTTAAGGTATTGCATCTTACCCCGAATGGTAAGTATTTTAAGGTAAAGTTCATCGGGACACGGGTTTCGATGCATTATTTAATTATTGAATATTAAAATTGAAAATTTTCATTTTTATCGATTAATTAATCTCCATTCGTTATTGTAATATTAACGAATGAAACTCATTCGCGTTTACTGTTGATAACAAATGATGGTCATTGGTATTTTAAAAGATTAAACGAATGAACTCATTTGTTAACCTATTCGCTTCCGCTACACTGATAACGAATGAAGAACGAATATGTGTTGATTCGTTATGGATTTTTTAACTTAAACTTGATTCGGTAATTTTGGTTAACGAATGTAGACACGAATATGAGTCATTCGTTAATTTTGAATGAACGAAAGAGTCTATTCGTTTGCATCTGTTTGCGTGCATATCTATATTATATATTGAACAGTGGATGAACGAATCAACCCATTCGTTCACCTCGTTTATAGTACATTTAAAGAGAACCTCTTGCAAATTTCACTCAAATTTTCGAACATCATTAAATCGGTTTTCATTGGTCATTTGAGAATCTTAAGGTACTGACGAATCAAACCCAATTTTTTTCAGCGATTTTCATTGAAATTAAATAAGTTAATTAATCAATACAGTAACCGGTTTTATGTATTAATCGAACGCATTAGTAAACCATAGTTTATGGGTTATTGATTGCTTGGGGTTTGACAAAGATGTTATTACGAGCTTAGTGATATAAGTTTTTCTTTGATTCATCGTTATTTATGGGTTAATTGTAAATCTGAATGCGTGTTGACTATCTGAAGTTCATTCAATTTTGACTTCGGCATTAGATAGTCAAAGTTGGATAATTATTGAGATGATTCTTTATCAACAACGAATGAATGTTCATTCGTGTACACAGTTGACGAATGACCTCATTCGTTCTTCTTACAAGACGAATAAGTTACATTCTTGTGTTTTTGTAACGAATGAACTTCTCATTCGTCTTATGGAATCCACAAATGAACTCATTCGTTCATTACTCACTCATTCGTCATTGTAATAACGAATGTTTATTCTTCATAACGAATGACATAGCGAATGATAGTTGTCATTTTTAATCAAAACTCAATTCTTATTAAGTTCAAAATGAGAAATTGATTTTTTTAATTATATTTAAGTTTGGTTTTACCAATATTCGGATGTTATGATTACAGCAATGGCTAATGAAGTTATTTCTGATGCTCCGGAAAAGCAGAATCCTGTCATCCAAGAGGATCCTGTTGCTCAAGTTGCTGAACATCAAGTACAACCTCAAGCACAGCAATAAAAACAGGCACCAGCTACTCCAGAACTAGCTTATGACAAGAATCACAACATCTGTGCGTTCTTACAAGAAACATTTGTTGATCAAGACTTATTTGGAGATGTCATAGCTCTCTAACGCAGATCCCGGATTTATTATGCTATATCCGCTAATGGCATGGTACATTTTAGCGTGATCCGTCCGTTTTGGGATACTGCTAGATATGTGGAGTCTAAGAACCACATCGTTGCCGGGATAAACAAGAAGACTATCACGATTACTCCTGGTGTGATACGCCAGGTTATGAGATTTGTTGATTAACATGGACATTCCATATGAGTTTCATAAGGCGTTGATCAGTGGGCTATTCTAGAGATTATTATACAAGGGTGACCTGGACCATTCCAAATACAACAAGGCATACTTGTGTGCTCCAAACAAGTATCTACTAAATGTTTTGATCCACTGCCTTGGTGGCTTTGACGAGTGTCAGATTATGCTCCAATCCGTATTTTTGGCGTTGATAGTGAACAAACCGTTTCAATTTCTTCGAGCTTGTTTTTTTATCATATTAAGGAGAATTGTTTGGTCAGGAATCGTCGAAGCAAGTTTTTGATGCATCCACGATTCATTCAGCTGATTATTCAATTCCCGATTCCTGATCTTGTGATTGATCAGACATTGGAAGACGATGTGTTGAATCAAGAACACATGACGGATAACACGACAAAACGTATGAAGACATATCGTAATTAGTCGGTTAAGGAGCGTTCGAGGACCAAACTATTGTTTGGTCATCTGGTGAATCCTAACTATATATGTCGTTCTAATGACTGTTGGATCCACGATGACTTGAATTCCGAAATAGAATAGGGACCATGTGGGAACCGTGGTGGTAATGAGGGTGATGATGGAGACGGTGGAAATGGGGGTAATGGTAGACGTGTTGACGTGGAGACAGCTAGTTCTTATGTTGCTCAACAGAAAAAGGAAGGGTAAGGCGGAGATGACTGAACAACCGCCAAAACGTTGAATTAGACAAGGTTCTGGTGTGGAAATTGGTCCACACATTCCAAGGTCTTCATCTCAACAAATGTCAGTGGTGTCGCCTACTGGTAGCAACCAGGTTGACACTATCAAGACGACGACATCTTCTGAACTGAGGTTTGCTTCGATTCCGCAATATTTGCTATCTCTGATGCCATCCTCTCTTGTTATATCAATGGTGACTTCTCCAGCTACAAAAACGATGCTGATACAACCTTCGGCTTTATATTTTATGAGAGTTATCGGACCACAAGGTCCGGTGCAGCCTGTACCTTCTAATTTTCACACACTGTCGCATACTCAACAGATGGATATGTTACCGAGTTTGATTCATCTGTATGAGAATAAAATGGTAGCAAACCGTTAGCAGCAAGATCAGATGTTGATGAATCAACGTCGATTGATAAGTTATATATCCTACTGCTAAAATAAATGAAAGACCTCCGTGAGATTGTTAAGGATTAGGGGGAGGGAATCAAGGAACAAGAGGATCTCATTCTTCAGTTAACCTCTATAGACGAGGCTTTAAATTGTCACACCCAAACTAAAGGCGGAACATGGCGGGGCATAACATAGTGATTGGACATTAGCTCAAAAGACACTAATTAAAGCGACAATAATTATTTAATTTAATTAACATTAATACAAGTACACAAATTCAATAAACATAACAAGTACATCATACATTTGTAATTTGCCTAATAGCTTAAAGTAACACTAACTCCTGCGATCTTGAACAATGTAACTTACTTGTACCTGTAGCATGTATGAAAATATAGTTTGTCAACACGAATGTTGGTGAGAATACATAAGTTTTAGTTGAGATATATATAGATAAAACCACAATTCATATGTTAATGTTGAGCATTACAATTTCGATAAAAATGCAAACAACTAAATAGATGTAGACCCGTTCCTATTGATACAAAATCAATGTACTTGGGTAAATGTATGATCATACTAGATGAGAATAGATGAGGATGAGATACCAACCACCAAACATAAAATAAACAATTAAGCACATAGAGCATTATCATAGAGCATGCAATAATCACATATAAACATATATTGAATTGTGTTTTGAATATATGTGGAAAAAATGAGTAATTTAAATAGGGTATACATGCCACCCCTAAAATTTAAAAGATGAAAAAGTGGGATATTTAAATTCACCTTAGATAATAAGCAAATAAATACGTTAAGATTGGTAGGAGAATAAGTGTCACGCTCGAGAGGTAGCAAAGTCAAATCCTAACACGTGTAATAACGGGAAAATAATACAAATTAACAAAATGACTAAGTGAGAAACGAGATATGAATGGGTATTGAGAGTATAGCATATTTTATTTAATGTTTTTGATTAATAAAGATTACTTATAAATTAATATTCTATAAAATATAATTGTTTATAAAATATTCGTACTTATATTATTAAAGAGATAACAATATATATTTATAAAAATGGCATTCGTTTATAAATTACTTAGCCAAATTAATATTATTATTATTGTTATTGTTATTGTTATTCTTATTCTTATTCTTATTATTATTATTATTATTATTATTATTATAAATTTTTGGTTTGATTAATCTTTGATGAATAACCATATTTTGTAATATAAATAGATATATTAACGGGGAAAGAAAGTTTATTTTTCAATCGTTAATAACACATTTGTTCGGTTTATTAAATGAACGGTATAAAAAATATTAATATAATCTTTGTTATACGTATAATTATACCTATATATATGATTAATTAAGAAGTGAAAGAAAACATTAACCAGAGGTTTGGTTTATTAAGATAATATTTATTTTATGATTTATATACATAAAAATGTCAATAATTTGATAGAAAGAACATTTAAAAAAAAAATACAAAAAATGGGTCTGGGTGATTCGAACCCGCGCCCCAGGCCGGTATACGTTTTTAAGAAACATGCGCTGACCATCAGGCCAGTGCTTAGATTTGGAAACAACATGGAACTAGAAATTCCAAAACACAGGTTCAGTTCTTCCCCAATTTCAAACACAAACCCTAGGATTAATTGATTAAATCGTTTAAGGTTTGTTAAAATTGATTTAGGGTTAATGTTTATGGGCTAAAACTGATCTCAATGCATAGTTTAATTACCTATTTTGGTGATGGAATTGACGGGGAACGAAGAACAATAGGCGTGGCTCTGTTTTGATCTTAAACGGGTATTGAAGGTTTTGTTTACTGCAATTAGCTTAGGGGTTTCGGTCGCTATGTAGTGAGGGTGGTGTGGTTAAGTTTAGCGAAATATGTTTACGTATTTATAGTGGTTTAGGGTTGATTTTGGCCGCGGTTAGTTTTTAACTAATTAGCTGTCAATGATTGGTGTTTTCCACAATTAAACTGTCGGTTAAACGCGTTTAAGGTTGTTAGATGATTTGGAAATTTCAATTTGCTTCATTTTGCCCGTAAATTATGGTTCAAGAAAAGAGAGGTGGGGGGGGGGGTGCTCGACGGTGATGATGGGGAAAGAAGAAGATGGATTAAAATAATATTTTAATAATGTTCATAATGGTCCTTTGGGTTTGGATGGCTAACAAGTTAGGATAGAAAATGAAAAGGGGTGATTTTTGCACAAATTGGATATTTCTAATATTTTATTAAATTAACTAAACATTTACTAGTGGTGTAATTTAAATAAATGATCAATATTAAAATAATATTTTAATAATTTTAATAATGGTCCTTCGGGTTTGGATGGCTACCAAGTTAGGATAGAACATGAAAAGGGGTGATTTTTGCACAAGTTGGATAGTTATAATATTTTATTAAATTAACTAAACATTTACGAGTGTTGTAATTTAAATAAATGATCAATAACCAACCAAACTAATAACTTATTGGTTTTAATAAATAAACAAACGTCCAATTAATAATAATAAAAATTCAAACGGGTCAAATTTCGGGCTTCAAAAATAACAAATGTTTCGGAAATAATTGAAGAATGAAGATAATGATAAAGATCATGATGTTGATGGAGCTAGGGGTAGTGAGCCAAAACAAGGTCAAGGTTCGTCTACTGCAGGTACGAGTAGTGGTCGTGCTGGTAGTAATCGACAGATGGTAGTTTATCAAGATACTACAAGTGTCACGCCTATTGAGTTGATCAAAGACCACACCATATTATTTATGGATTACCAGAAAGGTGTTATGATGTGCACTGCTAATGTCGATGAGATCGAGGAGGGTGATTTTGTGGACATTGCCCTGTCTCGTGATCAAATCTCATTATTGTGGGTCTGAATGATGAAGAGCTGGATGCTTTGGAAAAGGAGGGGGCGTGGAGGTAATTAACGATGAGGAAGTCCAGTTTGATATGAGTATTTCACATGGGAATACATCATTTATTTATGAAGACGAGGAAATTGAGATCGAGGATGTAACGACAGACGAATATCCTAATTTTTATACGTGTTCTAACGTTGATCAAGATATTCCGTCTTTTACTTAAGAACACGTTAAAGCTTCTGAAGACCATCTCGAGAAGACTATGAAGAAGAAGACTAAATTATCGGACAAGGGATTAAGATCAATGGATCCGGACGCTAAATGGTTTGGGACCCACAACAAATCCCGATCATCTAAGATTATTGAAGCCTATAGGTATGTTGATAAAAAGCACCAGTTGGAGGTTAGTGCTCGGTCAAAGGCAAACCCAAAGGCGACATTCAAGGCCATGACTACCGTAAAAGGTGATATCGTGTCTTGGTTGTGTGTTTCGGAGTTATGAGTTTGTATAATTAAGTGGAAGAACGGCGTGTAGTAATTCCAATATATTATTGACGTTCTCACTGCCGAGGTGGGATGTGCAGACTCTCGCCAATTGGTCTTTCGTCAACCATGGTGGAAATCGTATAGCAGGATGGCTTCACCAACATCAGCTCTTTGAGGTCAACCAAGAGTTTGATTTTTTTAAACCGCGGGTGCCAACCAGGAAATATATCAACGATACTGATCAAAAAACTGGTTGGAGGAAGCTCGTGTTGAAGTTCAAACCACCAAAGATAATAAAACGAGTGTCAGTGAAGACGTTTCTGCAAGATCTTCACTTGTCATTCAACAGGTGGTATTATGACAACCGTGTGGGCGAAGCCGTTATTATTTTGGGAATAGGATTGAAGACTAAGTTTATTCGAGTAATAGAACCAATGTGACTCGTTAACTTATCAGAGACCGACAATGATGTGTTATTCGAGAACAAGATTCTTTTTGCAAATCATGAATACAATGACCGTGCTATGCAATTCCAACGTGTTGTTCGTGTTTGTCACGCGTTTGGTGTTCATAGTTGTGCTGACTGGAAGTCAAAGCGATTCAAGTAATTTAAAGACAAAGAGCACGAGACGAGGGGTGTTTGTTAATGCACGGTTTTGCTCGTCTTGAGTCTTTGCAATCGTTTGTAATTTATTATTATTTTAATGTACGGGCAGTATAGTAATTTACAAGTCCCATTCGTTATTGTACAAGCTCATTCGTTAAGCTTTTTTAACGAATGATGCTATTTACAATTATCTATGTTCAATCGTTAAGGATGTTTAATGAATGAACACTAATCGTTATGAACACTCATTCGTTAAGCTTTTTTAACAAGTGTTTATCTAATCTCTCTCAAGCTGTTACTCTGCCAAATTTTCCACTCATACACTTCGTTCATTAATCTAACAGTTCATATACACATATCACATAACTAGATCTGTAGATCAATCAATATGAATTCTTTAAACAAATTGAAGCTCAAGTAATTAAGCGTTCTCATTTTCTATTTCTTTGAAATCTATACAAGCCGTGAATATAATATCCTAAATACTTTTATGACAACTTTTGTAATCACAAAAATAGGAAAAGATATAATGTGTTGTAACCGCCATTCGATGACGACAAAATTCAAATTAACTGGATCGTTTCTTGTTTCCTCTCTGACTTATACTTATTTCATAATTCCAGTACTTTCAACTGGTTTTGAAAAAACCCTGAAATAGCACCGACCGAAAACCAACTTGTTTCCGAGTAATCGCCACACAAACAACCCGCTCGCTACCCGCCGCTGGTAAACAATCGCAATCCTATCGCCAACTCGTAAATCCTTAGCCACCGATCTCCGTTAACTCAATTATCGATTTCTTGAACTTGGCTCTAATACCAATTCAAGTCCTGATCGATAAACAAATACGAAGTAAACGACTTACTCTCGTTTATATTAATCATAAAATCTCTCTCAAACCCTAACTCGATTTGACTCCTGATAAAGCCTAACTCGGTTGCATATAGATGAACACTAACTTGGTTACATCTCGTTTGTGCATCTAGATGAACCCTAGATTGGTTGTTCCTCACACGTTCTATAATGTCTGCCCATGACATATTTATAAAGACTAACCTAACTTTCGAGTCAAAACTTTACCTATTATAATTATATAAGAATTAGGAAACATGTTATAATTAGGAAACATAACTAACTATGACCGACTTGTCATTATTGGCCCCTCAAGTTCACCTACTAATGACGTGGAATCCGAAATTACGTCCAACAATCACCCCCTAATTTCCTACTCGAAATAAGTCGATCTTTGTCTCCAAACTTATCTTCTTTACAAGTCTGATTCGAACCGTGATCTTCACCTTCTCGGCTTTCACTATCATCTTGGTCTAGATCTCTACAGAACTTCTCTTTATCCATAGATGTGTTCTTCGGCTCTCCCAAACCCGACTACCTACCTCTATGACCCTGTCCCTGACTATTCACTTAGTCATATGAACTCGCATATCCACTCATCTGGCTACGATTCTGGTCATCTAATCGAGCGGACAACAATATTCCTTGATCTTCTTTTGTTCATGACTCAAAACACGAGCACATCGTTCAAATCTAAACCAGGATCAAAACATAACTCATTCAGTCTATGTAAAAGTAAACTTGTTCAACCCCGATTAAAATCTTCTGAATGGTCAACCCAAACATGTTAACCAATAAAATAAAAAAGAATAATAAATAAACCAACTTTTTTATGTTGATCTTTGAATTCTATCTGAGCACGCCAAAATAAACCACCTCTTGATTTATTACCTTTTCTTTTTCTCTCAAATCTATGCAAGCCGTGAATATAATATCCTCAATAAGACAAAATAAATCACCTCTTGATGAATGGGTATTTGGTTGAAACTAAGTGTTAATAACTAGTAAGAGAGCTTGTGCTTCGCGAAGAGGATAAATTATGAGTAAATAGCTTTCTGCAATTATATTTGAAACAACAATCCATTTAACCTGAAATAATTAAAATATATATCGTTAAAAGCTGTCAAAGTCAAAATTATAAAACATTTGTGACAAAAAGATGTATTTATAGTACATGCCTATTTGGATTGACATAAAATAGGATTTGAGTCACTATGTAAAGGGCATAGACCTAAAAAAGAGTAAGACTGTCCCACGGGGATATCAAAGCTGCTATAATTGTGTTGGAGCGTGTTATGTCCCTCGGTTCCTACAAGAAAAATATAGTTATGAATTATGATATGTATATTTTAACTGCGGTGGATTGTAATTTGTTCACAACTACAAAAGACTTTAATGATAATTTAGAGTATTAGACAAATAATATTAGATTGTTATCATAAATAATGCATTCACTATGTATAAAGAAAACTATAAATAGTAAAATTACAAACAAAACCATACACTTTTTAGATAAAGATGTGTTTTGAGGTCAGACAATAATAGAGCTAGGCCTGTAAATAAATTCAACTTTCAGTGAACCGTTTGAACTCAAGAAACAAAATCATGTTGATCAGTAGTAGTGTCTAAGAGGAAGGGTTGGCGGGAAAGTTCGTTTATTTAATAAGCGAACGGGCACGTCAAAATTTTTGTGTTCATTTAGTTAGATAAACAAACACAAACACCAGACTCGTCCGTTCACTTATGTAGTGAAGGTTCGTTTATTTAAAATCAATTATGTTCGTTCGTTATTACAACTTCTCACAATACCTAAACATGACTTTAAATCATGTTTCCATTTTGAAAAGTATACTTCCAGCTTTGATCTTAAATTCCTCAAACATGTCATCCTTTGAACCCAATATGCCAATTTTTCATAAACTTCATCAAGCCCTGCATCATTATATCATCTTATAGCTGCTAGGTTAAAGATTATGTGTCAATACTTCATGCATTAATTTACACAATTTAAAGAAAGATTTAAATGAACTGTATTAAAAACTACAGTTAGAGGCCCACCTTCATTATTTGGGCAATTTTTTTATCCCAAATATATCAAGGCCACAACCGAACTTGAACTAATCCCATCATGAAAACCTAAAACCAAACTGAATCTATTGTAAAAACCAAAACCAAACTGAATAGAACCCACTGTAAAAACCAAAAACCTAAACCCTAAAACCAACAAAAAAACAGAAACTGAACCGAACTTAAGACCATACTTATAACCTAAAATAACAAAACTAAACGGTTTTAAATAATTTTTTTTGAATGACCTTTAACTCATAATCACCTGAATTTATGATAAATATGTATTCACATTATAATTTTTGTAAAACAAAAATAATAAAAAGATCAAACTTTATAAGCACGTTTAAAGCTTATTTAAGCATATACCTAGAGAATGTATGTGTCATGTAGCTGAACTGCTCCCAGCTCGGCTCAAATCGTTAAGTTGAGTATAAGCTTCATCGAAACCCACTTGACCTTTTAAGTGTTATCAGAATAGCATATATCTTTCAATGGTTTCGAATCTGCATATTTAACTAGTAGTGGTAACACAATCATATATCACAAAGAAAAAAACAAAAATCAATATCAAACAGTTGCACACACGCACATGGAGTTGTAATTTCTTTGAGTAAGCTTTATCTTAAAACCACAACATAAAAGGGAAATGAAGTTGTTTTATTTAGGGCACAATGAACTAAAATAAACCATTAGACTAAACTAAAATAAACAAAAGAAAACGAATAACAAAAAGGTGTCAAATGAAATTGAAAGTCACACAGTATATTTTTAATGCATACAACTACAAGAACCATATTAGCAATATATCCAGGTTTTTCGCGTGATCATATCTGACGCATATAGAGGTGCGTTTGACAACCATATAAAACATATAAATTGGCACTTGACCCATATAATACACATACAGTTTCCCCTTTGACACCAGCCTGATCCGCTCTGTTTTCCGTGGATTAAAAATATACACTTCGCCACCAACCTATTTCTGACCCATAAAATTTCACTGTTGGAACCAACCCTACCTAACATTTTTATTCAATAAAAATATACACTATAACCATAAGCTGACCCGACCCGTTTCTAATAAATGAAAAATACACTTAAACATCGGCTTCGCCCATTTCCCAACCCAACTCATTTCCGACACATATATAAACACCGACCTAGACTGACCCGTTTTCCAATCAATAATAAAAATATATATTTAAACACTAACCGACCCAAGCCATTTTCCAACCCAAAAAATTATACACTCACCGACATGACCTGTCCCATTTTCTGACCAATAAAAATATACAACTGTACACGACCCACTTCCGGTCCACAAACATATACAAGTTGACACCAACCTGACCCAACCTGTGTTTCCGGCCCATAAAAGCATACACTTTAACAACAACCTGACAAGGCCCGCTTTCCGACCAATGAAAATGTGCACTTGGACACCAACCCGACTGGCCCGTTACAAACCCATCAAAATATACACTATATGGCACCATGAAAAAGTTGTCTATACATGTTTAAGCAAAAATTCAAAAATTTGATTACCTTCGGTCAACATGAACAGTTCTATACATCAACATCACTTTTTGAAGTTTTCAAACCCGTATTTAGATCTAACCCGCAAAATCATAATTCTTTTTGTATTAATAAAGAGAAAGAACCAGGCATGAAATAAGAACAAAATCACATCCTAAATCTTACCCAACAATTTATTATGTTTCTAATTATGATTTAAAATATATATATATATATATATATATATATATATATATATATATATATGCAATTTTTTATATTGACCAGATCATCTCAAGGCTCAAGCAACTATAAATGAGTGTTAAAAAAATGATGACTTCCAAATTTAAGAGTAAGTAATCATATGCATACTAACTAATCATATGCATATATTTAGACAATCATTTATGATTTCTCTGTAACATCCTAATCATGATAATAACAAATAACTCTATAAATAAAAGGAAATAATGTTTGTTTATCTAAACGTGTGATGATATTTAACTTAGCAAGGATTATGGACTTGGATTAATGAAAGATGGATTAAAGGGTGATGATGGCCCTTAGGTCCATGGGCTTAAGAGGGTATAAATGCCCCTTAAACCTTCCTAAAACCCTAAAACCCTCATTTCTTATTTTTCAAGTCACCTACACGCTCAAAACACACACACAAACACCCTTATCATCGGTCGTGACCTAGAGGGAAAATCCAGGACCAAAATCAAGCCTAAAAATAGATAATTTGGGTATACAAGCAAGATACAACTATAAAGTTTCACAACGAAGCTAACCGTAGCCTAAAATCGCATAAAGGTGTGTTATTTATCTTTAAAGATCTCATTTTTATGAACGGCTTGATATAAACCTTAGCCCTAGTGTAGATCGGGTATAGATGAACCATAAAAGTGTAAACTTGATGGTTAATATGGGCTTAATGAACTCGTTGATGTGTACGGTTCATAAAGAAACCCTAGATCTAACTTAAGAACGTTTTTCATCCATAAAGGTTCAAGCTTTATGGATAAAGGGGTAAGTCTTAGCCGAACGTAGATATAGAAACATTTAAGGGTAAATATAATTCCAAAATAGAAGTGTAGATGTTAAAATACCTTTAGGTAAGGAGAATAAAAGAACTAAACAGTAACATCTCACTCGAATACAATATATCTATTCGCATACAATGTATGCATTAGCATACATACATAAATTCGAATAAATTGGATGAACTCGCATACATACATAATTCGAATACAATGTATGTATTAACATACATACATAATTTCGAATACATTGGATGAACTCGCATACATACATAAATTCGAATACAATGTATGTATTTGCATACATACATAAATTCGAATACATTGGATGACTCGCATACATACAAATGTTCGAATACATTGGATGACACGCATACATACAAACATATGTTCGAATACAATGGTACAAGTTCCATCCAACGAAGCAAATACAAGTCCCTTATAACCTAACCCATGAACTCGAATACAATATAGGTATTCGAATACAATATATGTATTCGAATACAATATATGTACTCGAATAAAATATAGGTAATCGAATACAATATGTGTATTTGAACACAATATAGGTATTAGAATATAATATATGTATTCTAATTCAATATATGTATTCGAATACACTGTATTCGTGTACAAAATTGTATTCAAAACTCCCATTCGAATATAGAACAGGAGAAAGAAAGATTAAGCGAGTATTGAGTATTCGATTACAAAGAAAAGAAAGAAAGGAACACATTGTATTCAAATACAATATATTCAAATACACTTGTATTTGAATACAAAGTTTTCGAATACATTAGTGTTTGAGGGTAAAATTGTATTCTAAGTGATTTCTATTGGAATACAGAGCCATACTTATGAATACAATACCTTATAAAGCCATTAGAATAGACCTTACTTAGCCATTTTGGCTAAAACATGAGTAATGTGATTAGCACAAGTATTGATACACATAATTAATATACAGTTAGCTGAGCTCAGTTAAAAAAAGAAATAACCGTTAACGGCGAACATAACAGGATCCAGGTGATTTTCTAGCCCCATTCCTTGTTATGTTTTCGAGGGCTGTGTGCATACTCGATGTGTTTAGTTAATACCCTTAACTTAAGTGGTAAGTGTATGCCTTATATGATTTATGTATGAATGAATGCTTAACGGTGCATGAACGATCTTCGGATATTGCATGTTCCTCAAGGTGATAGTTTGAAGATATGATTGTTATATATGATGTATGAATGATGTATATATGTATGACAGTTATAATTATGAATGTATGGGAAGGTATGGTATGGTAAATGTGGAAGAAAGGGAATCGAGCCCTAATAAATTTCGAGGCATAAAGGGAACCGAGCCCTTATAATACTCGAGGCAGAAAGGGAACGGGGCCCTAATAATACTCGATACAGTAGGGTGTAATTCTCTTTAAAACGTAGAAGCATGTAAAGTAAGGTTTAATATAAAAGTATGAAAGAATGGAAAGAATGAAAGAGAGGAAGAAAGTATGTAGTTATGTATGTATGTAAGAAAAGGTAAGTAAGCTATATAATATGTATCTTCGGATGCGTATGTACAAGTATGTGAATGTATTGTACGTTACCTGATTAACTAGAACTCACTCAGCGTAGCTGACTTTTAGTATGCACGTAGGTGAGTAGAATGAGGCAGCTATCTTGAGCGGGGCACATGGCAGAAAAATAAGAGGCCGGCATCTGAAGACTCATGATGTTCTTTTTATAATTAATGTTTCATTTTGAAAGATAAGGTTGTTCGTTTTAGACATGTTTATGAATTAATACGTAATGTTTTATGAAAGATTTATATTCCGCGAAAGTTTTAATTAACTCTAATATTTACAGTTGTGTTTATGAATAAATCCAACGTACAAAGTAGGGCACCGGTAACGGGGTCTTACAAGTTGGTATCAGAGAAAAGTTCGAGAGAATTAAGTATCCTATATGCTTAGACTCGAACAGAGAATGGGATTTAAGTAAGAAAACAAAGAAGATGCCTGTTCAAGATAGCCATGTGCCACTCAAGCAAACTAGGTAAAGGTAAAGTGTGGTTAAATAATTTCTGATGATGTTTGCTTAGTTGCTAAAAGAAAGGATATGTGTATGTTACGGATATGATTAATTGATTGTTTGATTGATTAACTGTTTAAAGGTAGAAATTAGCACAAATAGACTCATAAGGAGAAGTGTATAGGACACGGAAAGTAACGTGATCAGCTAATCACAGCTGACCACTGTTATTACCTGTTAGCCTTACTATCCTTGTACTAAATAGTTCCTCGATTGATGATGTTTGTGTTTCCTTATAGAATACGAATGGCTGGAGCTAGGAAAGTTGTTGGACATAGAGGTCGTACGGGACGTCGTGGTAGGCCACGTAGGGTACAAGAACCTTCTGAAGAACTAGTTGTTAACTCTGCTTAAAAGCTAAATGAGACTCTGCGAGGGCCAACTTGACCCTGTTGTTCAAGCCGCCATTGCTCAAGCTGTAGCCGCAGCAGTGTAGAACCTGCAACCTGAAAAGTCTGCTGGAAGCCATGCAAGAACTGCTGAGAGGTCCGGAGACAATGGTAAGAAAGATGCTGAGAGAGAGAAGGGTGATTCAAGTGAAGTTCGATCCGTGAAAGTTGATGACGGAAAACGAGGCCGAGGCGGGTGTAACTATATGTCGTTCAAAGGTTACGACCCGCCAAAGCTAACTGGTCTAGGAGACGCAATCGCTACTCTCCAATGGATAACCGCTATGGACAAGGTTATCCAAATGAGCTAGTGTCGTCCCGACCAAGCAGTGGGTTATGCCACTCAGTTGTTTGGTGATGAATCTATGTACTGGTGGGAAAGTGTGGAGCAGAGGAAGACCCAGGATGAGATTAAGGCAATGAGGTGGGATGATCTAAAGGAGTTAGTGATGAAGCGATTCTGTGCTGATGCCGAGGTTGAGAAGGTCGAAATGAAGTTTTTGAATCTGAAGGCGGGTAAGATGACACACAGCGCATACACCACTGAATCCAACCGCATGTCTAGATTGGTGCCTGACATGGTGAACACTGAAGCCAAGCGAATTAAGTGTTACATCGGGGGGCTGCCACAAAATGTTCACGTCTTGGTCAAGGCTAGTAGACCTGCTACCTTTTATTCTGATGTGGGACTCGCATATATGGTTTACAACGAACTGGCAGCGCACGATGTGGTGACAGAAGAGAAGAAGGATAAGAAATGGGTTGCTACTGTCAAATGACTAGGTAGTCAGTTATGGAATCCCAAGGATAAGAAGCCGAGAGTGTGGAAGAGGAAGTCATGTAAGACTTGTGGCAAGATGCACGGTGGTGAGATCCGATGGGTTAAGGGTTCAGACATTTTCTATAAGTGTGGGAAGAGTCATGTTGGTGAGTGCAAGCTTGGTTCAAATGATTGCTATAAATGTGGAAAGGTGGGGCATTATGCCAATGACTGTGACGCAAAGCCCTCATGTTATAAGCGTGGTATGTCGGGTCATATGGCAAGGGAGTGTACCGAGGGTAAAGCTGGAGGAAGTGGGAAGAAGGATGGAGATCAAGCTAGGTCAAGAACTAGAGCCTACATGCTGACTCAGGAAAAGGCCAAACGGATCCCAGATGTTATGACAGGTAAGTTTCTGGTAAATGGTATTTCTTTTTCTGTATTGTTTGATTCAGGTGTGACAAAAGTTTTGTAGCTACACCATTTAGTGAATTAGCTAAAATGAAATGTTGCCGAGTGCCTGAAACCTTTATAGTAGAAATCGCTAGTGACACCTCGGTTAAAATAATGAAAATGGTTAAGGATTGTAAGATAGAGTTAAATGTTGTCTGAAACCTTTTCGATGTAGTTTTGGGAATGGATTGGTTATCTGAGTTTGAAGGTCAGATAGTGTGTAAGAATAGGATAATAAGGTTAAAGTCCTTGGATGGCAATGCGGTGACGGTTTATGGTGATAAAGAAAGTCTGGGGCTTAATGTCATTTCGATGATAAAAGCCGAAGGATTGTTAAGGCGAGGGTGCGGTTCCTACCTGGCGTATGTTGTCAAAGATAGTGCCGAGACAAAAGAAGTGAAAGATGTTCCTATCGTGTGCGACTACCCAGAAGTATTCCCTGAGGATCTTCCATGGTTGCCACCGAAGGGAGACATAGGATTCCTGATAGATTTAATACCAGGAGCCCAGCCCGTCGCGAAAGCCCCTTACCGTCTAGCGCCATCCGAGATGAAAGAATTGATGTCCCAACTACAAGAACTCATCGACAAAGGTTTCATCAGACCAAGTGTTTCCCCGTGGGGCGCACCAGTGTTATTTGTTAAGAAGAAGGATGGAAGTATGAGAATGTGTATTGACTATCGTGAGTTGAACAAGCTTACGGTAAAGAGCAGATATCCTTTGCCAAGGATAGATGATCTGTTTGACCAACTGCAAATTTCAAGTTGGTTCTCCCGAATAGATCTCAGATCAGGCTATCAACAGCTAAAAGTAAAAGAGACAGACATCCCTAAGATAGCGTTTTGGACGCGGTATGGACGCTACGAGTTCCTCATGATGTCCTTCGGTCCAACAAATGCTCCCGCGGCATTTTTGGACATGATGAATAGGGTGTGTCGGCCAATGTTGGATAAGTCATTTATCATTTTCATTTATGACATATTGATTTATTTGTTGGAACCCGGTGTATTATCAATTCAATAAGAATAACAGATCTCAGATCTGTATATAATAGATTAATACCTTAATATAGATCTAGCTCATAATTACGTATGATTAAGTGTTATATGTGTATTATGTATTATCAGTATGTATATATTAGTTGTTGTATATATTAGGATGAAGATCTAGAGAAGTTTGAACAGAACTTCGGTAAATATCTCCCAAAACTTAAATTAACCTTGAACAGAGGTTCACTATAAATAGAAGACGAACCTAGTTCGTTAACATCCCCTAACGAACTAGAGTTTGCTTCATTACATACATTTAAACGAAATAAACTAACGAATCAACCCCTGATTCGTTAACATCCCCTAACGAATCAGGTGGGAATAACCTTAAGTCTTAGTTCGCTACACAACTATAGCGAACTAGACAATACATTTAGAGAACTAGAGAATAACTTAATTATTTATTACATTAAACATAAAACAAATACGTTAACGATAATTACAAAGACTCAAGACGCAAAACCGTGCACTAACAGACACCCCCTCGTCTTGAGCTCTTTGTCTTTAAGTTACTTGAAGCGCTTGGACTGCCAGTCTTTGCAACTATGAATTCCATTTTCATGACAAACACGCACAACACGTTGGAATTGCATAGCCAGGTCGTAGTCTTCATTGCGCTCGATCAGAATCTGTTTCCTGTGTAGCACGTCATTGTCTGTTTCAGATAAATTAACCAACCACATCGGGTCGATTATCTTGATAAGCTCAGACTTCAGTCCTTTACCAAGTACAATGACGGCCTCGCTAGTACGATTGTCATAGTACCAGCGGTTGAACGAGAGATGTATGTGTTGGTGCATCGTCTTCACCGGCACTCGTTTCATCATCTTCGGCGGCTTTACTTTAAGGACAAGTTTCTTCCAGCCAGTCCTTGGATCAATCTCGTCAATACGTTTACGTCTCGGGACCTGGGGCCTGAAGAACTTGAACCAATGATTGACTTCGAACAGCAAGTGTTGATGAAACCACTTAGCTGTCCGGTTGCCACCACGATTGATAAATGAACACCTCGTGAGGGTACGAACATCCCAATGCGGTAGTGTAAGAACGTCCATTATCTTCTCATAATACTGAACTCCCTTTTCCCATTTAACTATACATACCCTAAGCTCGGAATCATATAGCCATGAGACGATATCACCATGAACCTTGGATACAGCCTTGAAGGAAGTCACTTGGTTTTCTTTAACCCATGCAGCTGCTATGTCTTTCCGTTCTTGATCAACATATCGATACGCCTTAATAATCTTACCCGCATCTTTATATCTGAACCATTTATCAATATCAGCATCAGTTGGGTTCACAGTTGAGTCAAAGCGAGTATCCACAACCTTCTTTCCCTTAGTTATCTTCTCCAGATCATCCTCTGCTGCTTTAAAAGTCTTCTCATTAAATACCGGAGCACCTTGATCAACGTTTGTGTGTTGATACAAGCCAGGATACTCCTCAGCAGTGACGTCTGCCATCTCAACATCCTCATCTTCATAAATAAACTCCGTATTCATTTGAATAGACGGGTCATATGTTAAACCTTCCTCATTCACCACCTCAACATCTAGCTCTGTCTCTAACACGGTTAATTGTTCATCATTTAACCCTAGTAGTATGGAAATCTGCTCTCGTGTTAGGGACCTATCAACGAACTCAACAACTTCAATTTCATTAGCATTCACCATGCTCCTAATCACCCCCTTTCCATCCATAAATATTACCGTGTCAGCTTCAATTATCTCAATTGGTTTGGCAGCTGAATAATCACGATAAACAACAATCTGTTGGTCCGAATCATCAACAGAACTCGTACCCGCACCAGAAGCTGGGTCTTGAGTTTGTTTAGGCTCACCACCAGCACCAGACTCATCATCGTCAGAATCTTCCTCATCATTCTTGATCTTCTTTAAAGCATCATCTTTGCAAGTCAATTGCAAGATCAGATATTCTTGTTCTTTAAGTTTCACCCCCTGACACTCAACAATCTCACGTAGGGCCTTAGTTTCTTTTTGATAGAAGGAAACATAACTGATTAGTTTCTTCTGATTCTCCATTAAGCGTTCTTGATTCAACCGATCAGCAGACATCTGGTTCTCATACAAATGCAGAAGATTTAAAAACATGTATGTCTGACGATTTGGTAGCAAAGCATACAAGGATGGATGAACTGGTTGGATTGGACCTTGAGGCCTTGTAATTCTCATAAATGAGAGATCACTAGGAGGAGGAGGCCTCATAGACGTTGTTGGAGGAACTGTAGCCACTATAGCAGTCGGTAAAGGTATTTCAGTTAACGCTGATTAATGAATCATACCCAACTGCTCATGTGGAACCATCGTCGTTGTTAAAGTCATCTCCGGAGTGCGAGTCGTAAATGACACTACCGGGCATTGAGGCGTTGTTTGACGAGGTGGTGGCACACTGATGATTACACTAGCCCCAGCAGATACACGTCTCTTCTTTGATGGCTCACCAGTTGCCACTTCCTTGCCTTTTCTCTTTCTTTCTCGTTGAGCTGCAATAGTGGCAGCTAATGCAGCTTCAACTGCGGCCTGTTGCTCTTTAAGAGTTGCATCACCATTACCACCATTTCCACCTTCATTACCACCATCATCTCCATCATCACCATCGTTCCCACCTTCTCCTTCCTCACCCTTGGAATCTGAATCATCATGAATCCAGCGATCCTCGGAAGGACATACATAATTAGGATTAACATTTTGACCAATCATTCGTTTATCCGTTGGCTTCTCCTTTCTATAAATAAACATTCTATGAACGGTATCAGCTTTCATGTGTTCCATAGGAAGCACATCATTCACCTGAGTATGATCAATAGCTAAATAGGGAATTAACTCTTGAATGATCAGCTGTAGGAAGAGAGGATACATTAAAAATTTCTTCTTTTGAAGTGTTTGCTGAACTTGTTCTTTCAGATGATCGTAAACTAGCTCAGAGTAGTTAAAAGGCTTATTGAGAATAAGAGCAACGAAAGCTGATTGTATACTACTTCTGCATTTATCAAAACCACCACGACGACCACTCATACAATGAATTAAAACGTGGAGAAGATATTTGTATGGTGGACATAAACCATTCTTGTTCAGCATAGAGTCATCAATACCCCCACCATATCGCAGACGAGTAAACAAACCTTTGATCAACTACTTGTCAAATTCACTCAGGTTGTTATCATTGTCTCCAAATTGAAGCACACGGCGAACCACTCCCACATCAATTGTAATAAGAGTTTGATTAATCGTGGCTCTAATGTGATTCTCCGCATCAACAACCTCAGCAGTATCCCATAACTGCTTAATAATACTCAGATACACTTTAGGTCGAGCAGTAATTGCATAACATATCACCGAGCTTCTTAAGAATGCTAACATGTCTCTGAACACATCAACGTTGGCAATATCTTGATCAATATAAGCACATATATTGTGTTTTGGATCATAAGGTAATAAACCAACATCGTCCTGCTGTTCTTGAGGTGGTTGCTCTTGTGGTGGTAGTTCTTGCTGCCCTTGATCAGCAACCGGTGGATCTTGATTTACTTGATCAGCCATTATTACTGAATAGAATTTAGAACAAGTATTAGTAATATAAATATGTCGTGTGTAATTTATGTATTTATGCGTTTAGACGGTTGAACTAATTTATTTAATTTAAAAAGGTAATTTAAATTTAATTAAATAAACATAAATGTCATTCGTGTGATTATCACTCTGATTCGTTACCATCAAGTAACGAATCAAGTGATTCGCTATCATGTAAATACAATAACGAAGTAGCTGTAGTGAATTAACTATAAATATTAAAGAACTAAAGTCTAGTTTGTTACAAATTTGGCGAATCAGTATTTGATTCGTTGAGAAAGAGGTTCGCTGAGCTAGTTCGTGTATTTCCTTAACGAAATGGACAGGAAGCAGTTTCAATTAGCTAAGGTTAACGAATGGTCAATAATTTAGACTTGATCTTTGACTCGCATAGTCAAAGTCAAAATTAATATGAACAACAGACGGTCAACTGGACAAACCCAGATTCAATTAGCTCATGCTAATCGTTGAATAACCAAAACTATAGATTTGTCCAACTAGAAATAGCAATCCGAAGCACATGGTGCTAAGATTGAGGCTTAACACCATAACCTAAAGAAGAACACTCGGTAAATTAAACAGAGTCTAAAAACCCTAAACGTATTGTCATTCAATCAAACCCAGCAAACGATAATCAATCGTTGATTAAGGTCTACCCAAGGTCTCGGAATCACATTCCGGTTACGAATGTCTATACATCAACTAGATAAAGATCGATTAATGTCCATTGATCAGGGTTTATCAAGCCGTGAAAACCCTTAGGACAAAAGCACATATTTAGTCTAATAAACCAGTAGCATTTTTGACGTCATACACAGAGATATGATCAGCTATACCTTAGCAACACAAAGATATTCGTAAAAGATCGAAATTAGAAAGTCGAAAATCAGAGAAAAATTTTAAAAAAGGTGACTTTAGGTGTAAGGATGAAGATGAATAGTGAAAGGACGGTTCGTGTTTCTGTCCTATATAACCAAACACGCCACTCAAGGTACGCTTTGTATGAATCAAGCGATTTGTTTGAATTTTAAAGCAACGAATCAGGCAATTCGTTAATCCAATACGTTATCTCAGAATAGCGAACTAGACATGTTTTGTATTTTGATTCGTTAAATATGTATAACGAAGTAGAAGTGATTCGTTACAGAGTGCCGAAGCGAATTAGGTGAGCGAAATAGAAATTAGTTCGCTAAAGAATCACCCAGTTCGTTATCCATACTTAACAAATTAACTTTTAACGAATTAAAATTTTATTTAGTTTTAACTTAATTAAATAAATGAATTAAATAAAGAATAAATTTAACTTGAAAGAATTATCGAGAATCTTTTATCCCGATAATTGAATACTTTAAAATACGTTTCACGTTTTCGAAACATAACTTAAATATTAAATAATATGTAAAGAAAGAAAGATAAAAATTTTGTTTTGGCTTTTTGCAAAAAAATAAAGAATGTATATACAAAGAAGTATCCGAGCATTAAAAATGAACAATATTTTTGTGTTTTTCTATGATTTATCAAAAGCAGTACATGTTTTTTGTATTTTTGTTGAGTTTGAGCAGAGAATCATATTGACCAAATTGCCCTTCCACCACAGTTTTATATTTCAGCGATATTATGACTAGCGTTAAGTCGGTCATTGGTATTGTTGTCCACTTAAATCTAATAACAAACTTTCAAGTGTTTTTGTGATATGATTAACGGTTCAATTAAAGCACAGAATATCAGAAACTATCAGCCTCTAATCTCGGTTCAAGCTTAATTTGATTTTTGCCATATCACCCCTACTTGACTTAAACCATTATATTGTTGATCAAAATTTGTTTTTATAAAAATTTATGAGCAATGCAAAGATTTTCTGTTACTATGAGTGAATATGCACGAGTCCATCTGTTGGCTTACATACATTGTATCCTCTGGGGTCCGTTTCTTAATGGTATTATGACTCGCGCAAGGGAGGAACAATGTATGACTACTAGGGGATTTTGATCAAGTCAGTAATTTGGATTTGTAAGAAGTACAGAAGTGATCAAGTTTAATGACTTTGGGTTTGCTCTAAAAGCAAATGAGATATTCATGCATATGAATACCCAGATGATTAAGCCGCATAAAGATTCACAGTGTCCAGAACCTCAAAGCTTGTTATTTGCTTTATTTTAATTTTGGTTGATCAAACAAGTATAAGGCTTGAGTATGACAGGTTATTACATTTCTGCCATCCTCACTGAGACTGACTAACACCTCTTTCAATTTGGCATTTCTTTATGTTTATATCACATACTTTACTCTACTTGGTTGTTTTAAGACCTACCAATGCACCAATGCAATTAAGCACACAGTCTTTTAAGCTTACTTCTTGCTGGACTTGGGGTTAAGATAATCAATGTACTATCATTTTCTCTTTTTGCTTCAAAAACTCAAAATTTTGAGGAGCATAAAAACAAAATAAAGATAAATTTAATCGCCACAGTTAACTTAAGTCTATAACTAAATGGTTGTTCTCTTAATTCAACAAGTGAATAATAGGACCAAGACATGCAAGCATGCTTCACAAACTTAAATAACCGACATAATTTTCAGTGAGAAAATAATCCAAAAACACATAACGAACGCCCCAACTATTTTCCATTATCAGGTAAATGGCTAACCTGATCATTTATAAGTAAATGTCAGGACCAAACATATACAGGTACATGCCCTTCAAATGTAGATAATTGACATAATTTTCAGCAAACGCATGCAAAAATCTTTTTGGTTTTTCTCTATACATACTTTAAAAACACAGTATTTTTTTTTAATTTTCTTATAAACAAAATAAACTTCACAGTCCTTTTGAATTTTCGGATTTTTCTGTACAAACTGAAAATACATTCTTTTTGGATTTTCAAATTTTAAAATGTTTTTGGTTTTTCAAAATATTTTAAAGGAAAACATTAAAGAAAAGAAATCACAATATTTTTGATTTTTCTGAATTTTCTAATGTTTTTGGATTAAAATTTTTTAATGTTTTTGGGTTTTATCTATACAAACGAAAAACACAATCCTTTTGTATTTTCTAGATTTCACCCCCAAAACCAAAATAAATTTTAAAAGAAAAATTAACAGAAAATAAAGATAGTCATCTTTGTTTAAGGATATCAGCGAGGGTCTTCAATCCGTTTAAACCTAGCAAAAAATGAAAACGCGTTTTGTCAAAAGCTTTGGTAAACAGATCGGCTTTCTGAAAGTCAGTATGTACTTTCTCAAGGTCAATCAACTTCTTCTCAAAGCAATCCCGTATAAAGTGATATCGAATTTTAGATATGTTTTTTTTTTCAAATGTTATACAGGATTCTTTGTGATAGAAATTGCAACAGAATTATCAATCAGAATGGGAGTAGTAAGAAACTTCAAACCGTAGTCGCGGAGATGTTGTTGTATCCAAAACATCTGAGAATAGCAACTCGAGGCTGCAACATACTCAGCTTCGGCGGTTGAAGTAGAGACCGTTGTCTGCTTCATACACAGCCAGGAAACAAGTCGGTTTCATAAAAATTGACATCCTGCAGTCGTTGATTTGAAGTTGATCTTGCAACCTCCATAGTCCGAGTCTGAATAAGCAGTAAGATCAAAAGTTTCATCCTTGGGGTACCACAACCCGATGTCTGGATTTCCCCTCAAATACTGAAGTATTCTCTTAACTGCAACTAGGTGAGTCACTCGGGGACTTGCTTGAAACCTAGCACAAAGACAAACAGCAAACATAATGTCAGGGCAAGAATCCCGTTAGATACATTAACGAACCGATCATGACACGATAGATGGTAGGATCAACGGTATCCTCTAATTCATCCGGTGATAAATTGTGACCCACGGGGAGAGGAGTAGAAGGGATTTTTCCGGCAGATATCTTGAATCGGCTCAAGACGTCGTTCACATACTTTGTCTGATGAATAAAGATTCCGTTAGCAGACTGGTGAACTTGCAACCCTAAGAAGAAATTAATCTCTCCCATCGAACTCATCTCGAACTTTGTTTGCTTGGACTTCTCGAACTCCTTACACAACATGTCGTTTGTAGACCCAAAAATAATATCATCAACATAAATCTGGACTAGGAGAAGATCATCACCAATAGTTTTATGAAATAAAGTGCAGTCGACAGTCCCTCGTTTGAAGCCGTTATCCGTCAGATGGTCGGTGAGCGTGCCATACCAAGCTCTCGGGGCTTGATGTAGACCATACAGGGCCTTGTTTAATCGGTAAACACGGTCCGGATACTCTGGATCTTCAAAACCAGGTGGTTGTAGGAAAAACACTTCTTCGTGTAGTTCACCATTGAGAAAAGCACTTTTAACATCCATTTGATACACTTTTATATTCTTGTAAGCAGCATATGCCTGGAAGATTCGAATCGACTCTAGTCTTGCAACTAGAGCATAAACTTCTGTGTAATCAATACCCTCCTGCTGATGAAAGCCTTGCACAACCAAATGTGATTTGTTTCTGACAATCACCCCTCGATCGTCTTTCTTACACTTATATACCTACTTAGTCAGAATCGCTTTCTTGACTCTAGCAGGTTTGTCTATTAAATCCCAAACACCCAAACGTGAAAATTGTTGTAGTTCCTCTTGCAAGATTTACAATTCCCGATGAATGTAAATCGGCATATGCACACAATACATTATTATCACTTGACGAAGCAACTTGATGACGTGTACGAACGCCCACATCAAGTTCTCCAATGATGTTTTCCTGTGGATGATATCCATGAATCCGAAGAGTGGGATTCTCAGGAACAACAACATTATCAAATAAGTTAGTGTAATGTTCACCAAGTTCAGGAGATGAAACATTATCACTGTCAAGGTCAATAACTTGATCTTCAGCTTGATCATCATCAGAAGAAGATTATAAATTATCAGCAAGAACTGGAGAAGCAATATGTTGTTCTTCAATTGGAGCATCAGGTTGAGCTTCAACATCATTAGAACTTGAAAATCTTGGAATTGCCAAATGTTCTTCAAAGTATGCTCGAACCAGATCTTCGTCTATGTGTTCAGTTGAAGGAGTAAATAAATTAAATAAACTATCGTAGTCAAACATCCAATCGGGACCTTTCCCTTGAGGAGGAGTTGTGTACTTTTGACAGTCCACATGGTACCACTCTTCAACGCAATCAGATGTAAAATTGAATACCCTTTTCTTTGGAGATGCATATCCCAAGAAATACCCTTCGATAGCTTTTACCTGCATCCTTCTTCAACATTGTACACAGACACTCAAAAGGTTCCAGGTACTTTAAATTAGGTTTTCGATTATTCAATAACTCATAACTTGTCTTTTTGAGTCTTTTAACCATTAGAACCCGATTAAGAGTATAGCAAGCTTTATTCACTGCCTCATTCAAGAATTAGACAGGAAGCTTAGAATCAGCGAGCATTGTACGTGCAGCCTCAATCAAGGTTCGATTCTTTCGTTCAGCAACACCATTTTGTTGAGGTACATAAGGTGCACTGTTTTCTCGATGAATTCCTTTTTGAACACAAAAGAAATCCAATACAGTATTTTTTGAATTCAGTACCATTATCACTACGGATTCTCCTCACCTTTTGTTTGTAGAGTGGTTCGATCTTGGTGATAAGGTTTTGTACCAAAACCGGTGTTTGATCTTTCAAACTCAAAAATATCACTCATGGGTATCTTGAATAATCATCAGTCACCACAAGACAATACCAATCCCCAGAAATACTCGCACGATTCACAGGACCAAACAAATCCATATGAAGTCGTTCAAGAGGAGTATTAATGGAATTCAATAATTTAGAAGGATGTGTCTTCTTCTTCTGCTTGCCCTTTTTGCATGCAACCCAATGATCGGATAATTTAAAATTCTTCAACGAGACCCCTTCCACAAAATCATTAGCCATCAAATAATTCATCTTTCTAACATGTATGTGACCCATTTTACGATGCCATAGAATCGAGTCTTTCTAGGTTGTTTTCGAGACAAAACATGTTTCGATCGATGAGGATACCTTAGAGCTCATGTTTAAGACGTTAATATCATTCGATCGTGGTGATCGCATGACAACCATGTCCTCGGGAATAACATAACCCGGTTTCAAGATAAGACATTCTTTGTCAGTAAATATCGTTGTATAATTTTAATCACAAATCTGCGATACACTTAATAAGTTATAATCCACCTTGTCACAATAGTTTACTTTCTCAAAAGTAATGTGACCATTTGACACTTCACCCTCTTGTGTGATCATGCCCCCATAATTCCTAGAAAATGCCACATAACCCCCTTGAATATTTCTCACGTTGGTTAATAGGTCGAGATTCCCAGTGATATGACGAGAACATCCACAATCCATTATCCAGTTTTCACCAAACACAGTCTTGGATGAACCCTACACACAAAGTAAAGATGATTAGTTCAAAAAGGAAGCCCATGCCTCAGTCTTGGGCACCTTTTGGTTTTCTCTTTGATCATTAAATTAAACAGACTTCATTTGTTGTTCAGCCACTTGTGAATAAGTTACCGGTTTTTTAGACTTTTGTCTTAAGTAAGCTGCTTGAACCACATTTTAATTCTCATTCTTGCATAATGGTGCAGTTGGAATGAAATTTGGTTTAACTTGACCATGAGTTTCATTAACATGAATCACCTTTCGAGGATTCACATTAGAGAACATAATATGAGTATCATCAGCATACGACACAGGTCATTTCAGAATCTCCTTTACCAACGGAACCGATTTAGAATGGTCTTTTATAAAAGGATGAAGATTCTGATAGTTCTTCTGACTACACTTTCTCACTACATGACCATGTTGACCGCAAAGAAAACAGTTGGAGCAAATGACGCAGAAGATTGATGTTGAGAATGATGTTGAGAATTAGTTGGAGCAAATGACGTAGAAGATTGATGATGGCTCACATTTTTGGTCTTGCTCTTAGCAAACTCATCAGATAACTCAGATTTCTTTTTCAATTAAAAATCTAAATTGGAGAAATTTGAAAAACTTTTAAGAGTATTTGTTCCCGTTGACTTTACAAAATTAACCTTTTTAGCATGTGATAATACTTGCTTGGCCTTGGTCAATGATCAGAAGAAACTAATGGTTTTGCCTGAGCATAAAGACATTCAAGTTCTTGAACTTGTGATGTTTGTGAAATACACTCTCAATCAGTTCTGGTTTAATGATACCAATTGGAATGTCTTTCTCAGTAAACATTGTGTCAATTCCTTTCAACTTGAAAACTCTAACAGATGAAGGCTTAGAACTAGGAGGATTAATAAACAGCATTAAGTCCTCATCAGAAATCTTTGGTTTATCTGACTTCTTTGCCTTTACTAGTTTAGCTTTCACCGGTTCTTCTTTTCATGTGAGACTTGAATGAACCATACACAGCTTCCTTAAATTCTTGAGGTTCACAAAGAATATGATTAGAACTAGGGATGTTCTTATTCTTGTGTATTATCTCAGGTTCAAACACGTCCTCGATAATTACTTTATCGACATTCTCAACAAAGACTTTGTTACTTTGAACATGAGGTTTTTGAGGAGCAACTTAGGGCTTAACAGTTTCTTTTTCAGTTTTAACTGGTTTAGATTTTTCAGAAATCACATATTCTTTTTCAATCAAATCCTCTTCTTTTCTAGCAAAAGGATTAATTTTGTAATCATTGAGAAAAGGTGGCGGAATTTCAACAAAACCGATTCCTTTCTTTGAATCCTTTTGTTTACCAGATACTTCAATAATTTCATTTAACAGAAAAGAAGAAATTCTAAATTTTCCCAGTTTGTTTTTCAACTCAAGAACCTCACTCTCAAGTTCAGTTATCTTTGAACGATGTTTCAGAATTTCTTGAAACTTTTGTTCATTAATCGTCATTTTTACAGATAACTCAGTTTTTTGATCGTGGTTACTTGTCGACAATGCTTCAATCTTTTCTCGATATCTCATTTGAGATTCAAGAGATTGTCGATAAGTATCCTTCAGAGAAGCAATTTCTCTTACAAGATTATCATTGTGATTTTTCAAAGCTTCTAACTTAGGTTTGTTAGATTCACAATCAACACATGATACTTTAACAGATGAAGTAGCAGAGATAGAATGACTAACCTCAATGATCTTGACCATGCAAGCAAATACTGTTGGAGGCTTGTCGAAAGAGTGGTCAGAATCAGATCCAGAATCATTATCAGAAGACATCTCACTTCCACTTTCATCTTGACAAATTTTATGTAACCCAAACATAGCCAAATTTGCTTGAGCATCATTACATAGTAACCGTTGTGACCAATCATTTCCATCTGCCAACATTGCTTGTGTTGTAGAAGAAGATGGTTTCTTTTCAGCATCACTACCTCGTGGTGTAAAAGAATTTTGATGTTGACCACGAGAACCAGTGTATTCTTTCTTTGGTTTGTCACACTCCTTTGCAAAATGCCCAAATTCTTGACAATTATAGAATTTTACTTTCAACTTGTCAAAACCCAATTTCTTGTTAAAAGCCGGAAGATCTTTTCCAGTTCTTTGCATGAATCTTTTAACTTTACGGACAATCATAGCCATGTTCCACTTTAAATCCATGATTTCCAAATCATCTGGATCTATCTGATCATAGTCCTCATCAGTTAAATCACTTGTAGCAATCTTACTACTCACTAAGTTTTCATATGAAGACATGAAAGCTGTCAGAAAAGCCAAGTTTTGCTCAGCTTCCTTCATATTAACACTAGGTGGTGAGGCAAATTGATTAGTAGTAGTTGAACTTCCAGAACCGCCAGACAATCCAGAATTACCAGCAGAGTAAAAACATATTTTTGGATCATTAAACATAGTTGATTCTTTTTCACTTGCAGCTTGAGTAAGAAAAGCGTTTATTGGAGAGATTGTTGAACTAAGAGGCATACTTCCACCATAGAAAGCTGGATCTTGACTTTCCTTGGAGGATTTTTGACACTTAAGATCATATTCTCTGGCTTCAATCTTTTGTAAAAATTCAAGTGCAGTTAAGTCTTCATTCAAGAAATAGTCATTCTCTTTCAAAACCATTAGAAATGTCGAGTAAGAACTTGGAAGCACACTCTTAATAGTGTCAATTTTTTCAGTCTCAGAAATTTCCAATTTCATCTTGTCCATTTCAGCAATTAAATGATTAAACCGTGTAATCATCTCTTCAACTGTTTCACACTTCAATAGATTAAAGTTTCAAAACTGAAACTTGAGCATCACTTTCTTACTCTCAGTTGTGTTCCCCATACTTCTCATACGCAGATGTTGAAATAAAGAAGCACATCTCTTGATACTACCCACTTGATGAAAGATGTTTTCGGGTAATGCCATAGAAAGAGTGGAATAGACTTTTATCTCGATTTCTAAAACTTTCTTCTCTTCTTGTGAGTATTGAGAAAAAGCTTTAGGAGTATACCCAATAGTATAATCACCAATCATTGGTGCCATATAAATTTCATCTAGACAATATGAGCAATCACGGTGAACAGACCCCAAATGAGCACGAAACCGAGATTCCCACTTGGCAAAGTCACTAAACTTCATCAATCTTGGACATTTCGAATGTGAACCTATCTCAGTATCAAGTTGCAACATTTGTTGCATCAACATGTTTTGAGAAGCTAATGCATACATACCAGCCATTTTTGACAATTTTCAAAAATTTAAGGGTCTAACGAATCAACCAGGGAATAAGATTAACGAACTGTAAACCATTGTAGAGAACTGTGAACAGTAGATTGACGAATCAAACCTTAACGAAGCTAAGATTGATTTTATAGCGAATCAGGATTGAGTTTAACGAATCAAATTAGCGAATCAGAAAGTCAAACGAATCAGATTTAACAGAAAGTCAAACTAACGAATTAGCTAGCGAATTGATAAGAGAACCTTAACGAATTAGAAAATATTCAGTAGCGAATCACTAAGAAAGACTTAGCGAAATAGATAACGAACCAGCTACAGTTGATTAACGAATCAACTATAACGAATCAGGTTGTTACAACGGTTTGTAACAAACTCTGCCACCTTATGCCATGTGGCAAAGGTTGTTATAAAACAAATCCCAAAGTGGACACGTGTCACACAAATCAGTTAATTCCAAATAACGAATTAGATAACACGAATCAACTATTGATGCGAACTGGCTAGTGAATCACTTGTAGTTTATAACGAATCAACTAACTTAGATAACGAATCAAAGGAAACAGGATAGCGAATCAACATAAAGATGATAGCGAATCATGTTCATCTTTGAATCTTCAAATCTTCAACAAAAGATTTCCAGAAATTCAGAAATCTGGAAATGATGAACACCAACCCAGAACCTTAGATATGTAATACTATCACGATTCTAAACCAAATCACACAAGTAAATTACCAAAACACTCGTAACTCGATTGCAAATTTAATCCAACCAAACTCGTAACCAGTTATCTCCGACTATCAGTTCAATTATGCCAAAACACGGACCCTGTTTCGGCCACAAACCAAACCAATACCGAATCACCTCAAAACCAATCTAAATCTCAATTCCAACTCACAATACCTTACCAATACTCATATCAACTCAAATCCAATCCAATTCATCCATAATACACTTAATTAACCTTTAAATTTATCCAAATTCAACCAAAACAGACACTAACAAACCAATACTCTTAATAACCACCAAATCAAGTGTAATTTGAGCCCTGAAAGCTTTGGTACCACTTGTTGGAACCCGGTGTATTATCAATTCAATAACAATAACAGATCTCAGATCTGTATATAATAGATTAATACCATAATATAGATCTAGCTCATAATTACGTATGATTAAGTGTTATATGTGTATTATGTATTATCAGTATGTATATATTAGTAGTTGTATATATTAGGATGAAGATCGAGAGAGATTTTGGACAGAACTTCGTTAAATATCTCCCAAAACTTAAATTAAACGTGAACAGAGGTTCACTATAAATAGAAGACGAACCTAGTTCGTTAACATCCCCTAACGAACTAGAGTTCGCTTCGTTACATACATTTAAACGAAATAAACTAACGAATCATCCTCAGATTCGTTAACATCCCCTAACGAATCAGGAGGGAATAACCTTAAGTCTTAGTTCGCTACACAACTATAGCGAACTAGACAATACATTTAGAGAACTAGAGAATAACTTAATTTTTTATTACATTAAACATAAAACAAATACGTTAACGATAATTACAAAGACTCATGACGCAAAACCGTGCACTAACATTATTCAAGTAGCGAGTCTGATCATACTGAGCATCTTAGGGAAGTATTGGAGGTCTTGAAGGAAGAGAAGTTATATGCCAAGTTTTTGAAATACGCATTCTGGTTGCGATAAGCGCAGTTCCTGGGTCACGTGATCAATCCTGAAGAGATTACCGTGGACCCGGCTAAGATTTAGATGATAACGAATTGGAAGACTTCGCAGAACCCGACAGATATACGAAGCTTCTTAGGGTTGGCTGGCTATTATAGGAGATTCATCGAAGGCTTCTCCAAGATAGCTGCATCGTTAACCGGTATAACCAGAAAGTCTGTAGTGTTCAGTTTGGGTAGGTTCCAAGAAGAAGCTTTTGAGGAATTAAAGAAAAGACTCACGCGAGCTCCAATCCTTGCTTTACCCGATGGTGACGAGGATTTGGTTGTTTGTACCGATGTTTCGCATCGTGGGTTAGGTTGCGTGTTAATCCAAAGAGGGAAAGTGATAGCTTAATCGTCCAGAAAGTTAAAAGTTCATGAAAGTACTTATCTGACACATTATTTACAGCTAGCAGCAGTAGTACGTGCTCCCAAGATATGGAGACATTATCTGTATGGTACTGAGTAAACTGTTTACACAGATCACAAAAGTTTAAAGTACTTCTTCGAGAAAAAAGAGCTGAACATGAGAAAAAGAAGATGGTTAGAGCTGATAAAGGACTTCGACTGCGATATCAAGTACTATCCTGGTAAAGCCAATGTGGTCGCTGATGCGCTAAGTCATAAGAATGAAGAAGCCATTGCAACAGTGAAGTCATACCAATTGATTATGAACTCTAGTCTAATAATCAACGTGCAGACGGAAGTGCTAGTAGATGAAGGACAGGTGGAGAAGGAAAGGATTTTCGGTCAGTGAGACGAGTTGATGGAAAATACTCATCGTGATAAGACTAGGTTTGATCGTATCTGGATTCCACGCCTTGGAAATCTTAGAGGTCGAATCTTAGATGAGGCTCATAAGTCGAGATACTCGATTCATCCAGGATCCACCAAGATGTATCAGGATTTGAAAAGAGACTACCGGTGGCGGAAATGAAGAATGATGTGGTAGATTATGTCAGTAAGTGCTTAACTTGGTTACAAGTTAAAGCAGAGCATCAGAAGCGTTATGGGAAGATGCAGCCTTTTGAGATACCTAAATGGAAATGGGAACACATCACCATGGATTTCATAACTAAGCTACCTCGTACAGCTAATCATCATGATACCATCTGGGTGATTGTGGACCGCCTGACGAAAGGTTCACACTTTCTGCCTAATTGAAGGGCAATTAGACTCTTAATCAAGATCATCATCATGGCATCATCTTCATCAAACACCCAAAGGAATGAATCTTCTCAATCAAGTAAGTTTTATAACCCATTATTTGTGGTAGATTAATTTGGGACTTGTATAATTGATATCATATGTTGAAATTGATTCAACACGAAAATTATACGTATGAGCATTAATACTTTTCCGCAATCAGTGTGGATCAATGACGCTAATGACCATAGGATTTATCAATGTGAAATAGAAATTATTTAATAAAGGTTTTAAAACTTTTTGGCGTACGGGACGACTACTCACAATATTTCGCAAAATTCGGTTTTGATGAAGATGAAAAAACCTCATCGCAGTTGGCTGTACAATTGTCACATTAACGCAAACTCAGAAAGGTTATCGGTGCAACATTACCAAAGAGAGCATACGGAATTGAGACAGAACACGCCCTTTCGGGAAGATGTCTAACAATAACTAACGTCCTTGCAAGAAGAGTAGAATGAGTCTGTATTGGTCGGAACAAAGGTTGGGTAGTTTAGTTTATTCTGTCATATCCACTTGAATTCTAGATTTATTTGTTTATTAAGAGATTTTGATGGTAAAATAAGACTTGAGTATGCTAGATAGTTTAGCTTGATATGTGTATTTGCTAGGTGTTTTTTTTATTATCTTACTAGGTTATTAACCCGTGTACGACACAGATGGAAATATTGATATTTTCAAACAAACACATGTCATTTGAAAGGACAACATAAGTTGTTATATGTTATTCGGGACGACAACATACTTAAAGTTGTAAATGATATTGATACGAAAACAAATGATTGTGAAACATAAAGATAAACCCAAATAACATTCAAATTACAATCTTTGAAAATATAATCAAAGGTTAAAAATGTAAAATTTATAAGCTACAAAAAAGACTTCCTTATAAACCATATTTATTCTTTATTTGTAACTTTGTCTTCCCTGTTTAATATAAGAATTTTAACACCACTCTTCGCTCTTGATAAAGTTACATAGAGTTGTCTATATGTAAACACCGGGTCTTTGAGATATATGTCAACTTTTACTAAAGATTGACCTTGACTTTTGTTAATGTTCATTGCAAAACAGACTAAAACTGGAAAAAAACTATCTTTTCTTCAATTTAAACGAAAGTTTCTTATCTGAAAGTGTTAGACCCCAACGAATTATATAAGTGCGATAACCAGTATTAGTACCTGATATAACTTTTACTTCAACAAAACACCTACCCAAATTAATTACTCGGAATTTAGTTTCATTACACAAACCGTTATTCTGATCTATATTGCTTATTAACATTATTAGCACATAGACTTTTAAAACCAATCTATGAGTCAAAATAATTTCGGTCTTTTTGATTTTATTTAGAATGATGTGTTTATGAAAATTTTGGTTCAAATTAAAATATAAAAAAATAATTGGTATGATCTTACTTAAAAACCAAAAAACTGTTTTTTTATATAGACCACAACTAAATTTGTGAATTTTGTTCCTAAGTTTGGAAACAATATAAATTGAGTAAGGGGCTGTTTGTTTACATCTGAATGATTATGTAATCATTCAGATGTAAACATGTGATTCATTCAGACTTCAGACTGTTTAGTTCTAAACAGAAAAACATCTAAATGGTTAAAATTAGGTATGAATCATTCAGACTTGTTGTTGCTGAATGAGACAGAGGCTCATTCAGATCTGAATGAACTAAATAGCCCCTGAACCAAATATAAGTTAAAAAATAATGGAGAAATATCTTTGCGCCTTTAATTAACATTCATATACACATCTTAATTAAAACACATATTTTAATTGGTTTTTAAGAAAATAAAATAGTATTGGATAACTAAAAATTTATGTTTTGTATCATTTTTAAAAAAGAAAATAGAAAAAAGAAATGTTTAAACATACATTCAGTGTTATTAGAACTTTGTTTATCGAAAAGGTATAATATAGTTAATAATAAATATATTAAAAATCGTTTATAAGTTTCTGTTACAAGTGCCTAATATTTAGTTAATAACATATTAGTTTTTATTTACTGTATTTTAGTTAATAAAAAATTATATTAATACAATATAGTGTATTAACACGTTTAAAATAAAATGTTACCGTTCAAAATGCTAATAAGTAGTTATCTTGGTGTTGAAGATGCACATTAAAAAAACGTATTCTTAAAAAACATTTACAGTGTAACTAAAAAAAATATTAAAATGACTAACTGTTCAAAATCCGTTTTCTTTAATTTTGAACAAATCTATAATATAATATAATATAATATAATATAATATAATATAATATAATATAATATAATATAATATGAAAATGATGAACAACATAAATATAAAAACAGAATTTTATAGAGCGTTTCAATTTTGCTGACTTAATAAAGGATTTTAATACATAAAACAAGAAAATTATAAAACTGGGAAACAAAATAGTATTAACTTTAGGGACAATTATAGGTTATTTATATTTGGTGTTCATAAAGATACTAAAGACATGGAAATTAAAAATATTACATAGGAAACAACAATAACACAACTTACTCTACTAGATATGTAGACTATCGGCTAACTTGAATAGACATAAATGATCAGAAATTCATTTATATAAAAGTATCTAACCCAACAATATATTTATAGAATAGTAGCCCATATTAGACATGGGTTGAAAACATATAAACAACCATAAATTTTATAACTAACGTTTTAAACCAACACAAATAGTTAACATAAGTTTGTAACCAAAATTTTAAGCATTTAAAGTTAATACTTACATAAACTTACTATGCACCTAAATTAAAAAATCAAACGAAGACATGATCATGTTATAATCATATTAGCCCACTATTAACTTCTTCGACATTTCACAAAAAAAAAATCATTTTGCTTCAAAATCTAAAAAATAAAATAAACCATAGCAACCTAATTTAATATACAATTAAAGTCTTAAGGTATTATGAGCTTCATTTCAACATTAATAAATAAATAAAGGTATATTTTATTATAAATTATTTTGTAATTAAATTATTTTTATTTTGATTCAAAGACTTTTTAGTTAAATGTATTAAGTTAAATCGAAGTAATAAATTTTTATTCTATTAATTTCACTAATTAAGTATAATTAAAATAATATATAGATAACTAAAATTAAACCGGTTAATTTTAATTTTATTACATAGAAGTCATTCTCTAATTAAAGTGAATGCAATCTGCAGTAAAGTATGTTTCAAACTCTTTAACGTCATTACTTTATTTAAAATCAATTTTATTATGTAGTTCTTTTTCCAACTGTATACATTAATCTTGACATTTATTCGTAATTAAAAATTTGTTAAATATAAAAGATGGAAAGTTTGACGACATTGAATACTATTAAGAACTACAAAAGATTGTTTTCAAAAGTCGTCAATTTCGGTTTTGTAAAAACAGAACTAAATAAATGTAAATATTATTATAAAAAAAACTTTACATTTTTCTTGAAAATTTAGTAACTAAACAATATACTATTAATTTTTTTAATTATCATGAAATTATTGTCAACACTTTAGCATCATTACCTTATTTAACAACAAATTTATTAGATGATTCTTTTTTCAATTTTATACATTAATCTTGACATTTTTGCCTAATTAAAAATTGTTCTAATATAAAAGTTGGAAAGTTTTTATTTTCTATTTAGTTTATTAGTTTATTTTTTAATTTAGCCGGGACAATTTAAACGAATCGGTAATTCTTGACATTTATGCCTAATTAAAAATTGGTCAAAAATAAAAGATGTAAAGTTTATTGAGATCGAAGAATATTAAAAATAAAAAAAAGTGATCAAATTTGGTTCTTAAAAATAACAATATAATAATGTATAAATGATTGAAATGTATCATTAAAATTAAAGATAATGAATATTTTAAAATAAATAAGCAATTATAGTAAATATCTAAGATTTTTTAATGTAAATTTGAAATAAGTAATACATCACTTATTAAATTGGTTAAATAAATTAATTATTACAAAACTTATTAACTTTCGAGTATAATCAAAAGCAAATTATTTAAAACTTCCAGCTACATTAAATTTGTCATTTATGCTAATTAAAATTTGGTTAAATATAAAAGATGGAAAGTTAGTTGAGACTGAATACTACTAAAAACTACAAAAGATTGTTGCAATAGTAGTCAGCTTTGAATTTTAAAAACAGAAATAGATAGTTGTAAATATTATTATAAAAAAACATTTCATTTTTTTTGGAAGTTTAATAAATAATTGTTAAAACTTTCAATATAAGTTTCAAAAATTTTAACACAGAAAATAAATATTGTCATTCATATAAAAATGAATTAATTTACATGAATTGTCTAAGCTTACATAAAATAAAAAAAAATGATAGAAAATTAACAACTAAAATACATTTGTAATGACCAGAACAAACATAATCAACAAAATGTTCATCAAATACTTTTTTCATGCAATTAGCCAATCTATCAAATTGGGCGACCATACATTGAAATTACTAAAAATAAATTAATGTTAGATACACTGAACTATTAAAAAAATATTAGTAAGAATTATCGATGGATGTAATCATAATAATTTCGATAAGGAAATAAATCAACAATATTTTCGCATATCTCAAAAACCTTCAACATGTCTATTGAATCTTGGAAGGTGCAGGTGGAACTTTGGTGAACTAGTCCTACCATGGCAAAAGTTAGTCTCCAAATGGTTCTTAAACTTTAAATATGAATAGAGGGAGCTCTCAATATATAAAAATAAAACTGTAAATATGAATCTTAAGAAATCTTACATCAATCAGAACACGCATTTGGTGACCAGGTCCTACCATGGCTCGAGCTAGTCTCCGAATGGTCCTCAAACTTCATTCGGAGAAGTGATTAATTTAATCTTAGTATGTGAATTAATTGTGGGTTATTGATTAATTTAATTAATTTTTGAATTATTTAATTGTTAAGAAAATCATAGAAATGATCGTTATATATGGAAACAATAGAGTTTATTCAATAAAACTTAACTGTTTCAGTATATATATATATATATATATATATATATATATATATATATATATATATAGATGTATAGATATAGATTTAAATATCTTAGTATGTGAATTAATTATGGGTTATTGATTAATTTAATTAATTTTTGAATTATTTAATTGTTAAGAAAATTATAGAAGTGATTATAGAAATAATAGAGTTTGTTTAATAAAACTCAATTGTTTTCATATATATATATATATATATATATATATATATATATATATATATATTAATATAAAATTTTCTCTTTCTTTCGTTTCTGCTAGTAATTTTAGTGTCTTTAATATTTTCCAAACACTTTCTAGCAATCTACTACAACTTTTGCAGTTTGGCGTCGAATATCATAAAATATTGTACCAACCGATCTGATTGTGCACATTTTTATGACACTAATTGCGGTTTGTACATATTTTGGGTCTTTTGTTTTACCGAGTATCATTCTTGAGTCATGTGGTGTTCCTTTTACTTTTAGGGTGTAAAGATAAACTTTCACCTTATTTTACACACACATCAAGTTTATACAAAGATGCAATTGTTGACTAGCAACATTCATTTCTTGTATAAGGTGTGGATCGGTGAATGAGATTAGAATAATAAGATGTTGAACGGGGATTTTTGGGATTGTTTATGTGACAGGTTTAGGATGATGTGGCAAGCCAAACATGGTAAAACGAGTTGTTTGGATACTAGTTCCAAATGGGCAATTTTGAAGAAGTACCAAAATCTAGTTTAGGTAAAAAGAAATTACAGTTGGAATTAGTCGTTTTAGGTAAAGAAAAATAGTATAAAAAAACAGGACAACTGCATATAGCATATATTATAAAAGTTTATTCGATTGAAATAAGTAAGCTCAGACTTTAGGGGAGGGGGTGGTTTCAAATCTATCACCTACCACATCCAATGGTATGGTGACAGCTCACCCCAATCAAATCCATCACTAGTGATAGAATGTAGTGGGGATGGTGGTGTGGTGTGATTGTTTCATTTTTTACAACTTAAAAATAAAAACAGATCTCTCTGTCTCTAGACGTACCTTCACTTTCTTTCTTCAATTTCTACAAACCCTTAATAATAATACTCTCTGATTCTCCTCCGATAATAATGTGCCCACTGATCAAACCCAAACCCTAGCTTCGATGCACCGTAACAAACCACTGGTTCCGTCCAACCACCGCTCATTCGACCACCCCAACCACCACCGTCGTCGCGATCGACCTCTACCGCCACCGCCGTCTGCCGCCACCGTTCGCGTCACCCCAATTTTTCAATTGACCTCCGGTCCACCAACACCGACCAGAACACATAAAACCGCCACGAGATTGTGCAAAACCATTTCTCCTAGAGAAACCCCCCCCCCCTCTCTCAACGGTAGCATATCTCGAACTCCACCACGTGATGACCATCATGCGTGATTGGGGCACCGACGGCGGTGTTCGTGATGGCATCACGCGTGATTGATGCCCATCATGGACCACCCCCAGTCCCCTTATTGTTTCTAAATTAGTAGATAAACCTTCCCAACCGAAAGTATAAATTATTATTAAAAGTTTGGTATATTAGAATAAAATGTTAAAAAAGAAAACGTTTATTGGATTTTAATAATCACTATTGAACGATATTGGCCGATAATAATCCGTATTTATTTTATCGCAACTGACGGTCCCAAAATTAAAAGAATTGGCTCCCAGTGGTCCTCCGTTAAAAATGACTTAACGGCGTTATCCTTTTTTTCAAATTTCAAACTAATTTTTGAGGGTTAAATCGGAAAGAAGATACGAGTCGATTGATATAAAACTTAGCTCAAAACGATGATCCAAACGACCTGATTCTGGTTAATTGTAAGTTCAAACACCTGAATTGAAGCATTGTTTCATCATTTTGGAGCACCGGTTCGACTTAAGTTTTACACCAATCAATTCGTATCCTCTTAACAATCAAAAGTCCTAAAACATTGGTTTGAAATTTAGAAAAAGAACTACAACGTCATTAAGTCATTTTTAACGGGGACCATTGGGGGGGGCAACTTTTTTTAATTTGGGACCATCATTGCCGACAAAATGAATATTGATATTATCAGCCAATACATTCAATTGGGATTATTAAAATCCAATATTCTTAAAAGAAAAAAAGAAACACTACCACACAAATGTTTGATGGGTTAAAATGTTGACCAAAAGTTGTTACAACGTTGAGAAAAATCGGTTAACCGAATCCAAAACTATAGAGGTAGGTACCAAAAAGACCCAATTACCCTTAAGAATCTCCCGCGGGTCAGAGGATTCCTCCTCGTAAGACACCCGCAGAACATATGAATCACCTGCACAACCGTCTAAGGAAGGAACACCCGCATGACTTATGCGGAAGCATCCTGGCACCCTTAGAAGTCATCCGCAGGACAAAGTATTTGTCCGCCTGAATGACCAGGAGGTAACGCCTCAGGACAACTGTAATTAACTAATTTCTTTCTAGAAGTTTTACTAAGATACTTGCTTAGGCAATACGTGATCTCTCGGCCAATGAATAAAGGACACCTGACAAGGCCGTTATAACCGTGCACATGGCCAGTGTTATCTATCATCCAATCTCATAAGGACGCGTGTCCAGGTTGTTATACATGCATATGCAACGTATAGCTGAACCTATCATTTAAGGATACGTGTTCAGGTGGTTACGAGAGCATCTGCTGAAAAGAACAGCTGGCCTAATCTCCTTCCCACATCCTTCGGCTATAAATACACTCTCAATCTTCATGAGGTATTCATTCACCCGCACTGTACTTTCTTTATATACTTAAGTACTTTATCTTTATCAGAAATGTACTTATTCTCACGCCGGAGGGTGGTTACGGGAAGATCTCCCCCTCTTGTCCTTCCCGTAACGAGCTCACGGTGTTGATTTTACAGGTTTACGTCACTTGACTTTAGGAAGTTGGGCTTATATCGTATTGGTTGTTATCCGTATCCTACCATGTGGGCTCATCGGATCTAAGACCCATCAAAAGGAGAAGATCCGTGTTTCTTCATTGGCGCCATCCGTTTTGGTGTTAGAACTGCACAAGTTTTTTGTTGGATTTTTGGTTCTTACGATATGAGTAAGCTTACTGAAGGGCCGACGGGAACTCCTGTACCTGTTTCACGAGTTACGAATATCGAAACACCCATAATCTTTGCCTCAAATGCCTTCGCACGTATCACTGCCCCTGGCAGTTCTGCTCCAGGCGATTTGGGGCATGCCATGATCCAAGTAGGTCCTACTCCGATGGACCTAGGGCATGTCACATCGCCAGGAGGTTCTAGATCTGGAAATCTCGGGCGAATTACGAAAGAAACTCGTCGGGCTCAATCAGAGTTAGGCTTGGAGGATGATTCTGATGAATCTGAGCAAGGAGGAACTCATCATCATAGTTCCCGAAGTATGGGACCCTTGTCCTCGGACGAGTGATTCCGTCTCTAACAAGAAAAAGTGGTAGCAGAGTACGAGCGACGGGTACGCGAAGAACGAATCCAGGCTCGAACTCTTAATTACGAAGAGTCTCCTAGGAGGTCTCTCTCCCCTCCTCCAGCAGTAAGGAGGAGTCAGATCCGCCATAGTATTCAGGCAGCGAGAGATCCTAGAGAAGTTCAAAGGCTGCGAGACCGTCCTCGTATGGTCACGCACTTACTGTCTTACCTCGACGAGTACGATAGTTACGACCCGTCATACCATCCAGGTGATATCAGTTAATACAATGGTGATAGTCGCCTTCACTTACATGAGGGAACTAGCAGTTCGCATGCGGTAGTTCGCCAGTCGGGTTATCACAGTGATGCTGAGAAAGACTTTTCTAAGCCATATCGTCCGGCTGCTTTCGCTGAAAAATCGAAGTTCATCGCAAAGATTGTAACTGCCCCATTCCTAGTCAACGCTAAGATCCCAACATCCGTAGGGAAATATGGCGGGATGTCCGATCCCAGTGATCATCTGCTGAATTTTGTGGCAGTTAGAGGAGTCAGTGGTTGGACTCTTCCATACTTGTGCCACATGTTTGCACTAACCTTTACTGGGGCAGCGCGGGAGTGGTTCTAAAAGCTGCCGGATAGACAGATCAAAAGCTGGGATGATTTTGTTGCAAAATTTTCAAAACATTTTAACCAGCAGAGAAAACACACCCGCGACCCATCCAAAAAATTGGACGTTGTTAGATGGAACATTGAGTCTATCGAAGACTTCATTACCCGTTTTAACAACGAAAGCCTCAATATCGGTGGTGTAAGCGAGGATATGCTGCGAGGAGCTTTTCGCAAAAATGTGAAGTGACGAACTAATTTGGACGTTAACTGGGAGAGATGGTATGCCCAAGTCTTGGGATGAAATCATGACGGCGGCAAAATTGTTTGCACGAACCCAAAAAACCTTGGCAACCAATAATCAGAGACAAAACTTAAAATTTGAATTCCAGACTCCGCGGCCGAACAAGGAGACGAAAGGAACCATTTGGTCTAGACTCCAGCCGTCCGAGGAAACGTCCAAATCTTTTGATGCCAGATCTTTGATTGGCAACAAGAACAAAGCAGGCTCCTCAACTCGAGGCTCAAATAGTTGGACTCCACTTTCAAAAACTCCTGCTGAAATCCTAACTATGGAGAATATGAATTTCAGAAAACCACAGCCACTTACAAGGAGATCATTCCTTGACGCCAAAAAGCACTTTTCGTTTCATGATGACATCGGTCATAATACGAACGAGGGTGTTGCTCTAAAAAACGAAATTGAGGCGGCTGTGAAATCTGGAAAATTGGGACATTTGGTAAAGGGAGGAAAACCGGGGACTGGTAAAGCTCCCACGCGAGATAACCAAGGCCCGCCAAAAAAGAAAGTCAAGGACTTAAACGCTCATATGATCCAAGGCAGATACAGAGTGGGGGAAATAGAAGAGAGCCCGATGACGAAGAGTGGAAGAATGAGCCTGTGATTTTTTTGCGAGTCAAAGGAGGTCCTTGTAATAAGAATCCCTTGATTATCACTGCACTCTTCGGTCATTATCGCTCGCAATACGTTTTCTTCGACACTGGTAGCACGTCGGATATATAGTATGAGCAATGCTTTGAACAGCTAAATGAGGACGATAAGGAAAGACTGAAACCCATTCATGCTCCTGTATCGGGATTTGGAGGTGAGGTAATGCACCCGCGAGGGGTGATTTCCTTTCCAGTCAATCTAAGTGACAGAATTCATTCAAGAACTAAGGAGGGCGAATTTTTAGTTTTACCAGCATCATCGAAACATGACATCATCTTGGGGAGAGAAGCGATAGGTGATTTCAATGCCCATTCATCCGCAGCACACGGTGCAGTTGGAGTTCCAACTCGCACTGGTCTGGCTATCATTCATGTCAATCGCCATTGCTTCGCGATAGAAAGCTCCAAGCCAAGCAGAGTTCCGAAGAAAACACAGCGAACTGAAACCGAGAAATGGGTATTGAACAAAAATTTCCCTGATCAGACAGTCATAATCGGACCCGCTATTTCAGAAATAGTGAGGACTTTCTTAAAGCAGTTGTTGACCAAAAATATGAACATCTTCGCCTGGCAACCCGCAGACATGACTGGTGTCGCGCGGAGCATTGCGGAACACAAATTAAGGGTAAACCCGATGTTTACGCCGATTGTGCAGAAAAAGAGGAAGATGGGTCCGGAACAAACGAAAGCCATGAATGATCAAGTACAAGATTTGCTTCATGCTGGAATTATTCGGGAAATCAAATATCAGACATGGGTGGCTAATCCGGTCATCGTTCTAAAGAGTAACGGAACATGGCGGATGTGTATGGACTTCAAAGATTTGAACAAGGCATGTCCGAAAGACTGTTATCCGTTGCCGGAAATTGATCTCAACGTAGATGCAGTGGCCCCGTTCGAGTTTAAATGCTTCCTTGATGCCTATAAAGGCTATCACCAAATCCGCATGGCGGCAGGTGATGAGGATAAAACAGCGTTTTGTACAGACCAAGGGACATTTTGCTATAAAATGATGCCATCTGGATTAAAGAACGCGTGCACCACATATCAGCGGCTAATGGATCAAGCATTCAAGAACCAGATTGGTCGAAACCTGGAAGTCTACATGGACGACTTGGTAATAAAAAGCATCGAAGAAGATCAGATGTTGAGAGACATCGAAGAGACGTTCCAAACCTTATGGGGTATCAACATGAAGCTGAATCCAACCAAATGTTCGTTCGGGATGGAAGAAGGAAAATTTCATGGATTAATTATCACAGGTGCGGATTTCAAGGATAATCCAGATAAAATCCAAGCAGTAGCCCGCATGCCTTATCCTTCTTCCCTCAAAGAGGTCCAGACGCTTAACGGTCGATTGGTTGCCCTGAATTGTTTTTTAGCAAATCATGCAGCTAAATCTTATCCGTTTGTCTCAACATTAAGAAATTGCCTCAAGAAGGCACACTTCAAATGGACCACGGAAGCTGAGCAAGCAAAGGACTTATGCAGTGAGGGATCTGGCGCAGGCCTCAGGATAGTCAACCCCGAAGGCCAAAAATTTACATACGCCATAAAGTTAGACTTCAAAAGTACTAACAACGAGGTGGAATATGAAGCTTTTCTAGCTGGCCTGCGGATAGCCAAGAAGTTTGGGGTGAAACATTTGGAAGCACGGGTGGATTCTATGCAGATTGCGGGACAGATTAACGGAACTTACGAAGCAAAAAATGACGTCATGGCTTCATATCTGTCGCAAGCAAAGGACTTGATTCGCCAATTTTCCTCTTTCAACATTATTCACATCAAGAGGAGCGAGAACAAGTTAGCGGATGCCCTTAGCAAGTTGGCCTTAACAAATTTTGAGCACTTTGCTAAGGATATTCGTGTTGAAGTCCTTGACCACCCGTCCGTTCCGCAAAATCAAGTTCCGGTGATTAAGACTGGCAAAGAATCTTGGATGACACCGATTATAGCTTATTTGTCGTTAGGAATTATGCCAGCAGAAAAGGCTGCATCTCGAAAAATCAAGCACAAGGCCTTGAATTACCAAATGAATGGTGGTGTTTTATATCGGTGATCGTTCTTGGGACCACTATTGCGTTGTGTGGATGACGAAGACACGGACTACTTAATACGAGAAGTCCACGAAAGCATTTACGGCTTACTCGCGGGTCCTAGGATGACCGTGGTAAAACTCATGAACGCTCGGTATTACTGTCCCCGGATGCATTTAGACGCTGTGAAAGAAATCAGGAATTGTGATTCTTGTCAACGTCATGCTCCCAATACCCTGTGCCTAAAGAACGAGTTGATACCGGTGACGTCCACATGGCCGTTCCAGAAATGGGCTATCGACATTATGGGACCTTTCTCAAAAGCCCTGGACGAGTTAAATTTTTGATAGTAGCCATTTATTACTTCACCAAATTGATGGAAGCTAAACCAGTTGCATCAATCACTGCATCGAGCATTAAGAAATTCCTACGGGAATTCATCATTTGCCGGTTTGGTCTTCCGCAGGAACTGGTAAGTGACAATGGGACCCTATTTGCGGATAACGGACTACAGGAATGGTTAAAAGAACTTCAGGTCATTCAAAACTTTACATCTGTTGCCCATCCGCAAGCAAACGGTCAGGTTGAACGAAACAACCGAACAATCAAAGAAGGGATCAAAGCAAGGTTAGGAACTAAACGGACGGGTTAGGTTGACGAATTCCCCCATGTAATTTGGGCATTCCACACCCAAAAGAATTCCAGTAATTCTGAGACGCCCTTTAGTCTAACCTATGGCACTGAGGCCATGATCCCAGCCGAAATCGGGATTCCATCAGCAAGAGTTTTGTTGATTGACGATAATAATCATGAACTCCGGATGAATATTGACCTCCTAGAAAAAAGGAGGGAACTGGCATCGATCCGCTAGCACAATTACAAACGCCAATTGTAGAAATATTATAACTCGCGGGTCCAAAAATGTGAATTTGATGCGGGAGACTTTGTCTTCCGCAATAATGAGGCTTCTGGCCAAGAACCTCCGGGAAAGTTGACCCCAACTTTGGAAGGTCCTTATAAGGTAAAACAAGTTTTATCCCAGGGTGCTTACAAGTTAGAGAAGTTAGATGGGACTAAGATCCCTTGAACTTGGAATGTGGCACAGTTAAAGAAATGCTACATATAGCAATTTCGTTTATTTTCATTTTTGGCCTGCGTGCATATATAGACTAGCGGAATATGCAGTGTTATCTTTTGTAATTTCATCCGGCTTATGCCTGATTTATGAAAATTTTATTTTAAGTATCATGTAATATGTGTTTCCATTAGTATGTAATCCTATATTGACAAACAAGAAGATCCTACAAACACTTATATTATGCAGCATAAGACAAAGTGCACCGGATAACACAAACTTATTATTTATCAAAAGGGATTACAGAAAAAAGATGATGATTACAGAGAAGATAAATCTATATATATGATGCCACATCTTCGCCTTCTGCGTTTTCATCTTCCGTGTCATCACGTTCCACATCATTTTGATCTTCTCCACTTTCCTTATCAAGACCAAAAAGAGCTTTTAGTTGGTCCATGCCATCTTCTTTATCTGCAAGCTCAGTTATCTTCCCTTCAATAGAAAACTTCAAGTTGTCAAAGGTTTTGGTTTTCTCAATAAGAATCTTGGCAGTATCGTGGCTGTGCAAAACAAACTCCTCCCGAAGTCTACCCTCTTCGGCAAATTTGAAATCTTCCTGGAATCCTGTTTGACGGCCGGCTTGGGAAGATGTATTTAAGAGTATGGCGACACAGTTCCCAAGTTCATCGCCTGCCCGGATATGGGCAATAACCTGGTAAATATAGATATAAGTAAATGTATCACATATAATTATGAGAATACAGAGAAGTCTGTATTGTCATAGTTCCCAAGTTCATCGCCCGCCCAGAGTATGAATCACAAACAAATTCCTCCCGAAGTCTACCCCCTTCGGAAAATTTCAAACCTTCCTGGAATCCTGTTTGACGGCCGGCTTGGGAAGATGCATTTAAGAGTATGGCGACACAGCTCCCAAGTTCATCGCCCGCCTGGATATGGGAAATAACCTGGTAAATATAGATATAAGTAAATGTATCACATATGATTATGACAATAAAGAGAAGCTCAATTACCTGGGGAACTCCTTCCGCCAATAACCATTTTTAATCTGCTTTAGCTCGAACGAGCTCCATCTTATGGACAGCACATTCTAAGGCATGTTCTCGGTTCTTGGTGGCAAGATTGGTAAGGCGCTCGTCTTTGGCCGTTGATTCAGTCTTTAAGGTCTTTATCAATTCATCGCGTTCATCCAGTTGCTGCTAAAGAAGAGTTTTGGCTTCCTCAACGGCTCTCCTTGGCATCATCCATAGCCCTAAGGGACTCTTTCTTAGCCTCAACCACCTTAGCTTCAAGGTCATCCCACGCCCCATTCATACCCAACCAATCTCGGCATATCTCCTGGCTGGTAAAAACAACATTCGCCATACAATAAGAATGAGTGTTCAGCAACTCTTGGCGAATGTGGTTGTGTTGGCGTTCTCTCTCCGTGGGAGGAAGGCTTTCCTGCAAATACTCAAAACATACATCCGCGTCGCTAAGCGTTGAATTTTGGCGTAAAGACCAACACGGATGATGTACTACAGCTTCTTCCCCACGAAGAGGCGGGGATGCTTGACGCCCGTAGGCAAGCGCACTAACCCCTCCTTGTTCCCTTAAATGATGGACATTGAAGGAGGATGACATAACGGGGCGCTCGGAGTTACCAGTTATCTTCTCTTTAAGAGGAGGGGTGTCCGTTACAATAATTGGGTCACGTGCGGTGTTGAGCGGTGACGACGGTGGAGTAGGAGGCAGAGTTGAACTCTTCAGACGTGAAACGTCTTCTGAAAAATCTTTCAGGACTACTGTAAGATGACAATCGTCCATCAAAAACATGTTTGGTATAATATAGTTGTCAAGATTGAAAAGTTTTAAACTTACCTAAAGAAATATCTTTGGAAGTAAGCTGATGAAGGCGGGCTTCCAAATTCGCCATTTTCTTCTTTTTGGACAGAGCGACCTTGGTAGGTTGAACTTTACGTTTACCAGCTACCTTGGAAACATTCGCGCCAACAGCTTGAGGCTCCACCTCGACGTTAACATCATCAGCGGTCTGATGGTCACCCTCGACAGTGGCGTCAGCACCTTCATCACCCCCCACCTGGCTGGTGGTTGCCTTTGAGTCTTGCTTGCGGGTCAGACCTACAGTAGAACGCATGGTTTTAGTAGAATCAACTGTTAACCCTCCTTCGAAGAGTGATGACTCTTCGCTAGATGAAAGAAGTACTATCACTCCACTGGAGGTAGCAGCAGTAATTGGTCGAGGTTGAAGAATATCCTCACCTTTTAAATAAAGTTCCTCACCTTTCGCATACAACGCTTCGGAAACTACGGGTTCCGAGCGAAGCTTGGCGGGGAACAAAAATTTGTGACGGGTCCGCTCAAGTATGGCTCGTCCTTTGGATCAATATGACGACACACCATGAGACCCTCCTCGCGGTCCAGAAGCGTGTTAAAAACAGAACCCTCACCTGTATACTAAAAAACAGAAGTTGGAATTAAAGAAGAATTTCAGAAAAGAAATATTAACCTTACTCTTGTTGGGCTTCTCAAAATACGGTTCCAATCCCGGAAAAGGCCACAAACGACTCATCTTCATACTCACCATCGCGCCCTCATGAATTGCGCGCATGGGAGTTGGAGTACTGGTCAGCGTTGTGTACCAAGCCGCGTTCACCTTGGTGGTAGGAGTAACTGTTGGCATCCCGTCGGTTGATTTTCGGTTGGCCATCATAAAAGGGATGACATCTTCCCGGATCCAGAAGAATTTTGGTTTCCAGTCACAAAGGCTGAGGATCCCTTCAGTGCCAATAACCGCATTTCCGGTTGTGGCCCAACTATACCACCCGTCTCGATAGGCCATCTTGTAAAAGGTTGCAAACATGCTGACGGACGGCTCAAGATCCCTAGCCTGACAGAAGAATTCTAAATGTCGAACCCCCAACATCCCAAAGGGGTGGATTTGTGAAAGGTGAACACCATATGTCGTCAAAATCGACTGGATAGGTTTCCTGAGATAAAGTGTTCCGTGTATACGGCCATTTTATTCGCAGAGGGTCAGTAGCGATAGAACCTTCGGCATGGCGTTCTGGCTCCCATTCCGGTGCCAGACCGTATACATTAACAACATCATTATAATCCTTCTCTTTGAGGTTAACAACAACCTCATAAATAGCGGGAGCGGTTTTCTTATCACCAGCCATTTGGATAAAAGGAATTATACTACAGATTTGTTAAACCTAGATCTGAAAATTAGAAGATCGAAGTAGGAAATCTCAGATTTGCTAATGAGAAGGAGAGAATAAAAATCAGTGGAAGATAAAAATGAACGGAAAGCAGGCGTGATCTATTTATACACATTGCAATTAATGTGACCGACTGATTGCTAGAGGAGAGAGAAAAAGCGGACCAGTAGATGATTGACACGTCAGGATGGGAAAGACGAAAAAGTGAGAACAGGCTGTCAAAAGGCGTTGTACACGTCTCGTCAGTTCTCCCACGATATTTCTCTTTCCGCCACGTCATCACACCCATTCCACTTGCAAAAATTCAAATCGTTGGTAACTAAAGAATATCTCACAAAGGATATTATCTTACATACAATATAATATTCACAAGTTAAAAAGTTCCTTTTCATTCATAGTCAAAATATGGTTACAAAATATGAAAAGAAATTACAAGTCTTAAAGATTAAGTCTATCCTAAGGATACTGAGCCGTTACATCTTCCGGAGGTGTTGGTGGAGTATCCCAGCAGGGGTAGATGGGGTATTCTCTGACTCGTCATCCAGATAGACCTTCAATTGCCGCAAACCGTCATTGGTAGAGGCATACCCTACAGAGGAAACACCAGGTTGGTGTATTCTTTATTCCGCATATCGTATTCCTGCTTGACGTCAAGGCCATGAAGCGGATGGTCTTCAAAAGAACGATCGGTCTGAGCATACATCATCCCTTCATTAATGCCTATCACGCGGCCGGCCTTGGAAGAGGTAGGAAGCAGGGAGGCCAAGCTGTCAGTCAGATCATGACTCCCTTTAATGTGTCGAATGACCTGACAAAGGAAAAGTGATTCATTATCATCAACAACATTAAATGGGTGATGAAAAATATGTAAAGGAAACTTACAGAGTCAATTCCTCGACCCAACAACCATCGGCGGTCTTGATCCGCACGTTCCTCCCTTTCCTGAAGTTTCCGGAACCCGCCAGCTATCTTTTGCTTGTCATTTAAAGCTTCAGCTGCACGGGCTTTCGCTTCTTCACGAGCTTGCAGAAGCGAGTCATAAGAAGCTTGTATTTCGGCAGCGCCTTTATCCTTGAGCTCAGCTTGCTCCTTCTGCAGCTTCAATTCTGCTTCAAGTTCTTGAATTTTGGTACCTTGGAGGGTCACTTGGCTTTCCAAAGCGGAATTAGCCTCAAGTTCTTTGGCCAGGAACTCTTTTTTCCGCTGAGCACCGCCGCGGGCAGCGTCGAGAAGTGAATTTTGCCTCTCATAGGCTTCCTTCCATTGACGGGCAGCAGTGGAATGTCGGTCCTTTTCATTCTTAAGGGCAATCTCTGCGTCAGATAATTTCCACTAGATGTATTAGCCATGGAACGATGCTCCTTAGCTTCTTTCTTAGCATCCTCGACAGTTCGGGTCATCTCTCCCAGATTCCCGCCCATCGTTCACCATTCACGTAGTATTTCTTGTCCGCAAGCCAAAGTGTTGGCTAAAGACGAAGAATAATCCGTATGACGATCATGGCGAGAGCGTCCACGCTGGTGAATTCGTTACCTAGGTGGCACATACTGTTTAATGAACGCCATACAAACGTCCGGGTCAGTAAAACGATACCCGTTAACAATATCCCAGTTAGGGACAAACAGATGGTAGTCCTCCCCTGGATTCACCTCTCCGTAATAGCCAGAGCTTGATGCATGGAGGCGAAGAGGGATTGAGGAAGATTTTTGAGTAGCACCTTGTGTTGTCGCCCCACCGACGTCCTGAAATGATTGTCCGAATTGAAAACTTCCCCCTCACCTGTGGGTAGAGGTGAAGTAGTGAAAGAAAATTGTGGAAGAGGACGAGGCGAGGATTCCTGGGTTCTGAAGCCTTCCTCATTCACAGCGGGATTGTTCTCTTGGAAACTAGTAGCTCCCCCATCCTCAAAAAGGTAATCCAAGGAGTCATTAGCCTCCGATTGAAAATTCAGACCTTCTACATTTGTCTCAGCAGGAGGGGTAGGAGGCCTATCTTCCTTCTCCTTCTCCGGAGGAGGAGACGACTGCTTCTCGGGCTCAAGTTTTGGCGATGGTAACTTATCTGATATAACATTCCCACCAACAACCATAAACGGATCTGTACAGTAAAACCACATTTAAAAATTGGTCAAAACAATGAAATGCGAAATGATAATACTTACCAGCCAACGTCTTCATGCGTTCAGCAAGACTGGCACTTATCTTCTTAAGGCGGTGGGTCCGCTGTTTATTTATCATTGGTTCTTCTTTGGCATCCGTGGTACTTGTGCCCGCATCACTTGCCTGAGAAGCCCGAAAGGTCCTATTTCGCTTCAATTCTGCCAACAGATGCGAGATAGATGAATATTCAGACGCATCATTAGAGCTCCATTCTTCTTGGGTTGCAGAATCGTCACTCGACGATAGAATGATGATTACCCAATCAGAAGTAAGGGCATTAAGCGGAGGAGGGTTTAAAACATACGCACCTGATTGAAAGGTAGCGTCCGAAACTACGGGTTCGGCACGCACCTTAACCGGAAAAAGAAAGTGGCCCTCAGTCATTTCAAGAACGAGAGTATCTTTTGCGTCGCGAATACTCTTCCTTGTACAACCCTTGTCCTCAAAAAGAACGTTTAGCATAGGTCCTGGACATGAAAGAGAAAACTTAAAAAATCAATCATAAAGTCTTAAGAGTAAAAAGAAAGAGGATAACTTACGATCGTCTAAACTGATGAAAACGTGCTCCAAGAATGGAGATGGCCACAAACGGCTCATACCTGCCTATACAAGGGCTTCATCGGGAAATTCCCGCATTGGGGTTGGTTCCGAAACCAGAACGCGGAACCACTCCTGACCCTCATAAGAAGCTGTGACAATTAATGGGAGTGCCTCGTTCGCCGGACGACGAACCATTACCTACGGCACGACATCCTCGGCTATCGGACCATTATCTCTGGCACGAACCATCTTGGAACCACTTTTGGTAACGTGGCCAATAATCCTATCGGCTGGCACTTGAACCACCCACCTCGGTTGATCATCCAGTAAAAAACGGGAAATCGATCAAGCCGGGGAAACATCTCGTCTGCCATACGTACAAATTCGTAATGACGAATCTGCATAACGGCACAAGGGTGTATTTGGGATAAATGAATCCCATAGCCACTCAACAATCTCATGAAAAACTAGGTTATGGGAAAATGGAAATTCCCATAAGTAAAATTGTCGGCATAGAAAGCCATCTTGCCAAGTGGCGGCAGACTAGCAATGGATCAAATCTTCATACTCAGATCGGTCCCAATTGACCTCCATTTTCGTCAATATTTGAAGTTAAAGACCAACTAGCCATCACTTCAGCAAGAAATACAGAACAATGAGCAATCGTGAGAAAAAGTTGAATGGTTAATCGGAGCTTAAGGAAGAATAAGAGAGACGATATTTGGAAATCAAAGGCGATAGAAACTTCAAAAAGAAGGTAACCTCCACTATTTATACCCATCTCAATTAATGCGATGTGATATGAACAGTAGAGAGAGAACATTAGGATCCAACCGGCAGACGCCACGTCATGCGGGAAATTCGAAAAAGCAAAAAGGTGAACAGTCGGGTACAGTGACAGCTGGCATAAACATCACATTTCCTGACACACGAGCCTGCAAGCTGTCACATTCTACTATCGGTATGGTTATCTTTTACAGAAATATCTTCACCGCAACTTGCGAATTACAGAAAATCCCCACAAACATCCTTAAGTCCAAAATTTCACCTGCATAAAAATGCTTCTTGCAGAAGAAACACTGGACTGGGGGGACTTATAGAGGTAGGGTACCAAAAAGACCCAAATACCCTTAAGAATCTCCCGTGGGTCAGAGGATTCCTCCTCGTAAGACACCCGCAGAACATATGAATCACCCGCATAACCGTCTAAGGAAGGAACACCCGTGTGACTTATGCGGAAGCATCCTGGCACCCTCAGAAGTCATCCGCAGGACAAAGTATTCGTCCGCCTGAATGACCAGGAGGTAACGCCTCAGGACAGCTGTAATTAACTAATGGCTTTCTAGAAGGTTTACTAAGATACTTGCTTGGGCAATACGTGATCTCTCGGCCAATGAATAAAGGACACCTGACAAGGTCGTTATAACCGTGCACATGGCCAGGGTTATCTATCATCCTATCTCATAAGGACGCATGTCCAGGTTGTATACATGCATATGAAACGTATAGCTGAACCTATTATTTAAGGACACGTGTTAAGGTAGTTACGAGAGCATCTGCTGAAAAGGACAGCTGACCCAATCACCTTCCCACATCCTTCGGCTATAAATACCCTCTCAATCCTTATGAGGTATTCATTCACTCACACTGTACTTTCTTTATATACTTAAGTACTTTATCTTCATCAGAACTGTACTTATTCTCACGCCGGAGGGTGGTTACGGGAAGACCCCCCCCCCCCTCTTGTCCTTCCCGTAACGAGCTCACGGTTTTGTTTTTGCAGGTTTACGTCACTGGACTTTAGGAAGTTGGGCTTATATCGTATTGGTTGTTGTTCGTATCCTAACATGTGGACTCATCGGATCTAAGACCCGTCAAAGAGAGTAGATCCGTGTTTCTTCAGAAAAACCAATCAACCTGGCTGATATAATGAATTGATCGGTTGTAAGTTTCCCTAACACCTTTAATTTTGGTTCTATCGAACGATAAAAGGGACTCAAATTAACCAGCTTATGCACACCCATACTTAAGACACTATACTTACTCTCATAAGTCACGTTGGACATACCGAATACACGGTAACGTGTGTATTTACAATAACGTACAACAGTTTTATAATATGCATCAAGACTACCAGGTCTATATTTCTCATTTTAAATTCAACTACTACATTATAATAAATGATTCTTTTAAGTTTTACACATGATGAATGATATCATCATTATTTGGTTGCTAAAAAAATATTAAAATTAAAAAATGTAACAAATCAAAATGTATAATTTTCGTTATTATTATTCTATAAAAGGGAGTAGGTAACTAACCAGACAGCATATCACGGTTTTCTTTGTATATCGGTTCCGGTTTACCTACTTTAAACTAATTGATTCGTTGTAGGGTGACTTTTTTCTTTCTTTTTTTTTTTTTTGTTTTTTTGTTTTTATTGTTTTTTGTTTTATTGAGTGCTAAAGATCATGTATCATATATATGAAGTTAGAAACCAATAAGTACAAATAACTAAAATATCAGCAATTTGAAGTTACGCCAATTTTTCTGCTCTAGCGATTGGAATCTGGTTTGATGAACTCACACCTGCTTGCTAGCGAAAATTTTATCATTTTGGGATTTAAATATTCAAATGCATAATAAAATGAATAATATATTCGCTTGTAATTTTAAACCAGTTTAAAATGAAAGAAATGAAATGCTTACATACACATGTGTAAATTATATTATATGAATATGATATACAATAAAAATATATAAATAAAATAATTATTTGATGGTTATTATGTAAATAAGTATGTTTGTTAAGAAGTAAAGAAAGTAATGTAATGTTTTGTACATCTTATTACAGTAAAATAAAATTGGGTACTGAAGTACTGTATCGTACCCGTATCGAATGTCAATAAAACTAAATATCGAGTATCGTTCTAAATATATTGGTACGATACGAATACTGGTACTGGTATCGGTACGAGTATTTTGGTATAGTGCCATCTTTGGTATCGCTTTGCCTTTTTCTTTTCCAAGTCTCTAATGATCTTGGTACCCATATCGGCATAGTAATAAATAAACTAAATCAGTACGAGTACCAGTACGGAACATGTACCAAAATAGCTAAATTGGGATGGGAACCGGTATAGTACCGACATTCAATAAACAATTATACCAATAGACTTATACCACAACCAAAAGATAATACCAAAACCAAACGTCGATGAACTTCAAGAGCCGATTTATGATTAATATACGGTTGAATCTATTTTAATACAACCTCTACATATTTCAAATGGGTACTCATAATAATTTGTATGTGTATATTTCCCAAACTTCTAACCCATGTTCCATGGTAAGAGGGTAGCCCCATGACTTACTATTAGTCTATTTTAGCTGAACGACCATTGAATATATTGAACCCACCCTTACCAACTCCCTCAAGCCTCAATTACTATAAATAAAACTGGTGGACTTGCAAAACACAAATACATACACACAATATGATCAAGCCCATGGTCACCGTTATCTTCCTTGTCGTCTTAGCCACTGGAGCCTTGGCTCAAACCTCTAACGACGTGAAATGGGCCAAGCGCGCAGACACGGGTTCACAAGTTGTAACAACCATGCAATTCTACTTCCATGACACCTTGAGTGGTAGCAACCCAAGTGCAATCAAGGTGGCTCAACCGCAGTCATCATCAACCAACTCACTTGGCGGGTTTGGTAACCTCATGATGATTGATGACCCGTTGACCGAAGGACCCGAGAAGAACTCCAAGCTTATTGGACACGCTCGTGGGATGTATGGTCAAGCCGCACAAGATGGGCTCGGGTTGATTATGGTTTTAAACTATGGGTTCATTGATGGAATCTATAAAGATAGTTCATTTAGCCTTTTGAGTTTAAACCCTGCAATGCAACCGGTTCGTGAGATGACTATAGTTGGTGGTACCGGACTTTTTCGTCTTGCGCGCGGGTATGCTTTGGCTCAAACATATTGGCTTGATCCTAGTACTGGTGATGCAATTGTCGGGTATAATGTAACGGTTGTAACTTATATTTAAGTTACATCTGGAAAGATATATAGAAGGTACATTTGTGGTAATTTAATTTTAAACTTTAGCTTATTTGTAAGTCGATGCGTTGAGTTGGTCTATTTACAATTTTATACAACTGGATTTGTACTAATCTAATCGGGCCCTGCCCATAGTCTATAATGCTATCTATAAGTTTATGATGGTTATGAAACTGAAAATAATTAGGTTTCTAATTGTGAATTTGTGATTAAGTACTTTAAAAAATAGGCTTATAATGGTTTCGAGCGATTTGTCCCTTGTAACATATAAATATAACATATAAAAAATAGGCTTAAAATAGGCTCGCATGCATGTAGAGGTGCACAAATCGGGTATTAGAAAAACCCGGGTTCGGGTATTATCGGATATTAACAGTACCTGGGTCGGTTCGGGTCCAGGTATTGGCTTGAAAAATCATACCATATGTATCGGGTTCGAGTCGGGCATTGAACCGGGTCTTCAATACCCGGGTATTTGAATAGTCTATTTTCGGGTATTTAAAAACTCGTTTTCCGGGTATTTGAATACCCAATTTTCGAGTATTAAAAAACCAATTTGTCACCTAGATAGATCTGGTCCTTCCGGATAAAATAAAACCACTAAATCGTCTTCAATGAAGTTGATCGTCTTCATTTAATCCTCTAGGTCGTGAGTTCCAATTGTCTTTTCAAAAAGTCTCCGACTTGAGCCGCTCGACATGATTTCACATGTTTCAAAATCGTTATTGAATTCGACCTCAACATAAAACCACAATAAACGCAGGAGCTTTCACTGGACCGGACGACATTTGACATAACTCGAAATAAACCCAAATTGATGATAATCGAGCTTTAGAACTAGAAACGATACCAACATAAGAAGAAGCCATTTTCTTCAAGTGTTGTGACTTATGAGTTGTGACTAAAACCAAATGTCAACCAACTATTTTATACTACTTATAGTGTAGAAAACTAGAGATACATTAAAAACATATTAACGGTCAAAATTCATAAAGACAAAAACTAGAAAACTAAAGATATGTTGCTCACTCGCTGGGGTGGTGAGTTCTTTCTCATAGACAAAAGGGGGAGATTTGTTGGGGTATTTTTGCCCATGAGAAAACCTAACAATTATAGATTACATGGGTTATTACTATACTAGTATTATTATTTAGTAATATAAATTAAAGAATATATATATATATATATATATATATATATATATATATATATATATATATATGCATATTTTTTTGTTGCTTTCGGATCAGACATAACCAAATTGGTTGTTTTACTTGGGTCCATGACCACAAAAGTTGGAGTTTGATTGATGCGCTTTTGTGTGGATGACAAGAAACGACATTGATGTTAATAGGTTTTGTTTTTCTTGAGAATGCATTCGGCATACAACATACACTAATATACGAATTACGAAAGAAGGTTTGGAGTATTTTCTGGTTGTTTCTCTCTGGCCGATTAATATAGAGTGACAAAGAGAATATTCTTGGTGCTCCAAGCTTTGGTTGTTTTGTGAAGATAAGAGACGTTCCAGAGATCGGTTCTTTCTCGTAGGTGATACCTCTTACTCGTATTCTTTTGTAGTTTGATTCCATATACTTGAAGATTGTTTGTACCAAGTATATGATGTTTTGTGTATATCTCTAGTTTTACCTAGAGAAGACTTTGTAATTCTATTATTGGTGATAGTGGATTTGAAGCGGCTCTAGTAGTCCCGTGGTTTTTACTCTCGCCTTGAGAGGTTTTCCACGCAAAAATTCTTGTGTTCTTATTTACTTTTAGATTACCCTATTTTGTTTGCATCCTCATTGATTCATTGGGGTCGGGAAAAAGTTTAGCCAAACGAAGATTAATTCCGCAATTTTGTTTACTGTTCGTGGCTAGGTGGTCGTTTTTCCCAACAGAGTGGTATCAGAACTTCGGCTCTTGTTCTTGGGTTAAGAATTCCTTGAACGATGGAAGCTAATACGGGTAAGATGGTGAATTTGAATGGTTCTAATTATAATGTTTGGAAAGGCAAGATGGATGACCTTCTATATGTGAAGGATTATTATTTGCCTGTTTTTAGTACCGAAAAACCTGAAGATAAAACTGTTTAAGAGTGGAATATTTTGCATAGAAAGGTTTGTGGGTATATTCGGCAATGGGTTGATGATAATGTTTTGAACCATATTAGCGGGGAGAGTCATGCTCGTACTTTATGGACCAAGCTTGAAGAGTAGTATGCTCGGAAGACCGGGAACAATAAGTTGTTCTTGATTAAACAGTTGATAAACTTGAAATACCGTGATGGAACTCATGTTACTTATCATTTGAATGTTTTTCAGGGTGTTATTAATCAGCTTGCAGGTATGGGTATTAAGTTTGAATACGAGATACAAGGTTAATGGCTTCTTGGTACTTTACCAGATTCTTGGGAGACTTTTAGGACATCATTGTCCAACTCCGCAGCAAACGGTATAATCACTACGGAATTGGCTAAAGGTAGTATTATAAATGAAGATATAAGAAGAAAGTCACAAGGTTCCTCTTCACATTCAGATGCCTTGGTTACCGAAAGTAGGGGGGAAGCCATAGCAGAGGTCCGAGTAATAAAGAAAAGCACCGCAGTAAGTCTAGAGGGAAGTTTGAATATTATAAGTGTCATCATTGTGGTAGAAAAGAGCACACAATAAAATATTGTAGACAACTGAAAAGAGGAGAATAAGAAAGCTAATTACAACAATAAAAAGAACAACTACAAGAAATATGAAGGTGATGAAGGTACTTCTGAAACTAACACTGCCACCGAAGAGTTTTATATTTGTTGTGATTATGATAGGGTGAACATTGCATGTGATGATTCGAGTTGGGTTGTTGACAGTAGTACTAATTGTCATGTGACATCACAAAGGGATTTTTATTCGTCTTATACTCATGGTGATTTTTGGAATGTCAAGATGGTTAATAGTGGGCTATCAGAGATCGTTGGTGTTGGGGATGTTTGCTTGAATTTTGATACCGGGATGGATTTGGTTTTACACATTGTAAAACATGTTCAGTATATTAGACTTAATTTGATCTCCGCAGGCACATTAGATGATGATGGTTTCCACAGTAACTTTGGTGATGGAATTTGGAAACTCACTTGTGGTTCGTTGATCGTGGCCAGAGGTGAAAGAACTTCAAAGTTGTAAATGGCACATCTAAAGACATCCAGAGATTCGGTTAATTCATTGAATTAATTCTGATGTGACTGGTATGTGGCATAAGACACTTGCTCACATGAGTGAAAAGGGGATGTCTATTTTATTGAAGAAAGATGCCTTGTCCGGTGTGAAAGATGTTCATTTTAAGAAGTGTTTTCATTGTATGAATGGTAAGCAAAATAGAGTTTCTTTTCATAGTCATCCGCCTCATAAAAAAGACAGTATACTTGAATTGGTGCATTCAGACGTTTGTGGTCCTATGAAGACTAGAACACTTGGGGGCTGCTTATATTTTGTCACATTTATAGACGATCATTCAAGGAAGGTATGGGTTTATACTTTAAAGTCTAAAGATCAAGTATTTGATGTTGTTAAGCAGTTTCATGCCCTAGTTGAGATACAGACTGGCAAGAAGCTCAAGTGTATTCGTACAGATAATGGAGGTGAATATATTGGTCCTTTTAATGCTTATTGTAGAGAGAAATGTATTCGACACTAAAGGCCACCTCCTAAGACACCACAGTTGAATGGTTTAGCAAACAGATGAACAGAACTTTGGTTGAAAGGTTTAAGTGTTTTCTCTCACATATAGGGTTGCCTAATTCCTTTCGGGGAGAAGCTTTAAATACAGTGGTACATGTTATTAATCTTACTCCTTGTATTCCTTTGCATAATGATGTTCCAGACAGGGTTTGGAGTGGCAAAAATGTTTCGTATCGTCATTTGCGGGTCTTTGGATGCAAAGCATTTTTGCATATTCCCAAAGATTAAAGATCAAAGCTTGATGTGAAGTCCAGACAGTGTATATTACTTGGGTATTGAGAAGACACAGGTAGGTTCCTCAGTACACTGATGATCTCATTCATTTGGATCCTATTCCTACTCAACATTCTTAGCCACATAACGAAAATGGTATTCAAAATGATAAACAACATGGTACCGATAATGTTGATAATCAAGAGCAGGTAGAGTTGGATGAGGATATTCATCCTGAGTTACCAGTAGATATGCCTGCATTTGTCCCACTCAGGCGGTCTACTAGAGACCGTCAACCTTTTACTCGTTATTCGACTGGTGAGTATGTCTTACTCATTGATGGGGAAGAGCCCGAGTATTATAAAGAGGCCATGGAACATAAGCATAAAGAGAGTGGGTTGAAGCCATGCAAGATGCAATGAATTCCTTGTATGAGAACAATACCTTTGAGTTGGTAAAGTTGCCTAAGGGCAAAAGAGCTTTGAAGAACAAGTGGGTCTACAAATTGAAGACTGAAGAACATACCTCACGGCCTAGGTACAAGGCAAGATTGGTGGTCAAAGGGTTCAGTCAAAGAGAAGGTATTGATTTTGATAAGATTTTCTCTCCAGTTGTGAATATGAGTTCCATCAGGGTGGTCCTTGGTTTAGCTGCTAGTCTTGAACTTGAGGTTGAGAAAATGGACGTTAAGACAGCATTCCTTCATGGTTATCTGGTCAAAGAAATCTATATGGAGCAACCTGAAGGTTTTCAGGTTAAAGGTGAAGAATATTATGTTTGTAAACTTCATAAAAGTCTTTATGGGTTGAAGCAAGCACCGAGACAGTGGTACAAGAAATTTGAGTCAATTATGTGAAGCAAGGCTACCGAAAGACCGCGTCTAATCACTGTGTTTTTTTAAGAGGTTTGCTGATGATGATTTCATCATATTATTTCTTTATGTTGATGATATGTTGATTGTAGGCAAGAATGTAGAACGAATTGTCCAGCTGAAGAAAGAGTTAAGAAATTCGTTTTCTATGAAAGACTTGGGGCCAGCTAAGAATATTCTTGGCATTCGGATTACTAGAGATAGAGTTTCAAAGAAGTTTCACATGTCACAAGAGCAATACATTGAAAATGTGCTTAGCAGATTCAAGATGTCGAAAGTTAATGTAGTTAGTACACCTCTTGCTCCCAACTTTAAGTTAACTGGAAAAGACTGCCCTACTTCTTAGAGAGAGATTGAAGATATGGATGGTGTTACATATGCATCAGTGGTTGGAAGCTTGATGTATGCAATGGTATGTACACGGCCTGATATTGCCAATGCAGTATGTTGGGTCAAGAGTTTGACCCAAATGAGGAGATTTGACCTAAACGAAGAATATGGAAGATTGGAATCTTCTCAACCATCTTCTCAACCTCCTCAGAAACTGCTAAGTATTGAATCCGAGCACACCTTGGAACTCCGAGCAAGCTTTTACTTAGCCGAGTACGAGATTTTTCCTTCCGGGCAAGGTATACTTCAAATAGTCTTCTTAAGTGGATATCCGAGCAAGGTATGCTTTTTAGTGACTTCCCGAGTAAGGATCACTGATTTGGCATCTCCGAGCAAGGTTCACTTTGTCAAGCAGGGTTGTTCTTCAAGACCAAGTATTTTACTCTTCCGAGTAAGGTATGGTTAACCAAGTCCAAGAAGCCAAGTAATTGGAAGACCGGGCAAGGTATTTATAATTAAATATGGTCCGAGTACACTTGATGAGTTAAGAGAATATTTCTAAGTTATATCGAGTAAGGATCAGCTCAAGCAAGGTACAGTGATTCCCGAGTACGCTTTGCTAATAAGTTATTCAATGACAAAGAGCCGAACAGGACCATAGAAGAACAGGGTTGCTCGTAAGGAGTTATCGGGCAAAGTCTGATAAATTCAAGAAGACTGAAGTCTACTCGGTGAATATTTTACTTGGTAAAATATTCTTTAAGTAAAGTCTACCCGGAAACTGATTCTCGAGTACACTTCTATGTTTACCAAGTCTGAAGGAAGGCCGAGTACACTGCGTACTCGGAGACTGATGATTAATGAAAAGCCTACCCGGAAGACTTGTTTTACACTTAGTTTTATTTTTGAATATGTAATTTGAATATGTATTATCGGATAGGGTTTCTAGAAGGAATGACAGCTGTCCTAGGTTGGCAGGCCTATAAATAGAATATTTAGGGCACGCCGCCAAAAAAAATAGTAGACAGAAAAAGGCAGAACACACAATACGGATAAGACTGACTTATTTATTGAGAGAATTTTGTGTGACGGCTGTCTTAGGATTCCTAGAAAAACCTAAATCGATTATCCTTTTGTATGATTAACATTATATAAATGGAAATCTTTTGAGTGAATCTTGTGTGTGCCTTCTGTCTTTGAATATTCATTGCAACCGTATGTTTGTTATTGATTCCGCCTTTAACAAACGGTCATCTTTCTAAATATAGTAACCCGTCATTAACTCTCTTGTCAACACGATTAATTTTGTGTGAGTTATGACATGATTAATTAAGATCCGAGCCGAATCGAACATATAAGGGGACCTGACAAGTGGTATCAGAGCTGATTACTGCTATTTTTAGAAAGAGTGTTGCTGATTGAGGATTTGAAGAAGAATGACGTAAGCAGGCACTGTTCGATTGATTTGTGACGTCAGCAGCCCTGTTCTTCATTTTTCTTCCAGATCTACAATTTTTGGAGTTTTATTTTCCTTGATTAAATTAAAGGGTTTTAATATTTATATCTAAATCTTGTTCTAATCATATCAGACACATCAGATCTGAGCTTTCGGTTTCAGATATGATTATTTTGAAAAACTTTTTATCAAAGAAACTGATTTTTGATTTCTCAAAATGTCTGGATATGAGGAACAAGAGGTGTCTACTAACAAGATACCAAGGTTGTATGGACAGGAAAACTTTATCAAATGGAAGGTACTCTTTGAAGCAGCCGTATGCTACAATGACATTGACATGTGGAACTCCATCAAGAATGGTCCGCAAACTACTGTAGAAGAAGGTGCAAATGCTACTACAACTGCTAGATGAGAAAGGTGGATGACAAAGCCTTGGCTATGATTAAGCTAGGTTTGTCATGGGAGATACTTACCAAGGTGGATCATCACACAACTGCCAAACAAATGTATGATGCCATCCTTGAGATGTATGAAGGGAACTCTGAACTGAAAAACATAAAGAAGCAAAGATTGAAGCAACAGTTGGAAAGATTCAAATATAGGGATGGAGAAAGGTTGAAATCAATACAAGAACGTTTTATGAGTATTGTGAATGAGTTGAGAACAACTGATTATGTAATGACTGAGTTTGATTTGAATACAAAGTTGCTCAACTCAATGCCAAAAGAATGGTATACTTCTTGCAAATTCATCCTTCAAAAGCAGAATTTCAATGAATTGAAATTAGATGATGTGGTATGTTTTCTTCAAGCTGCTGAACTTGAAATGATTGAGAATGAAATGATCAAGGAAGATAGACCAAGCTTCAATATTTCAAATGCATTGATTGCCCCTATGGGAAACCTGTCAACAAAGAACCAACAACAAATTCCCATCATAGAAGAACCATCTGAACATAATGTTGTGACTCCAAAATCTTTCATTGGGGGTAGCACAAGTACTCAAGGAAATCAGCAGAGGTTCAATATGCAACTAATTGATGATTCTGACTCTGCGTCTATGTCTAGTGGAAATGTTACTAACCCTATAACAGGACATGTTCAAAACAATGAAACACAAGCTTTGTTGTCTATGTTCACTGAGTCATATAATGCATTTGTTGCAAAAAACATGATTCACACAAGTATGGTTCAAGATGATTTAGAACAAATAGATGCAGATGATTTAGAAGACATGGATTTGAAATGGCAAGCTGCCATGTTGGGTTTGAGAAGTAGAAGGCTGTACAACAGAACTGGTAGATCTCTGGTCTCTGGTCCTAATGACAGGATTGGGTTTGACAAGTCAAAAGCAATATGCTACAATTGTCAGAAACTTGGTCATTTTGCAAGAGAATGCAATCAACCAAGAAATTTTCAGATAAATCAATTTCAGAATCAACAACCAGGAGATCAGCATCAATATCAACAGAATCAATCAAAAGGTCAGCAGCATTACCAACAAAATCAGCCAAAATTCAACAACAACAGCAATAAAATGAACAACTTCAACAACAACAACTACAACCCAAACTTCAACAACTTTCAGTGTCAAATGAATAATCAACAACAAAGTATGCAACAGAATCAAGGTTTTCAAATGAATAACAATCAAAACCTTCAAGCTGTTCAAAATGTTCCAAACAACACTGTTCCAGCAAATCAAAATCAGATCAGAAATCAAGGAAATGTGGCAGTGACTACACAACATGAAGGAAGTTTTGATTAGAGCAGTCATGAAGAGGACATTGCAGATGATATCAGGAAAGCAAATGTGGCATTCATGGCTATAATTGAGAAAGAAAAGGGATCATCTTCTCAGGAACAGGCCACTCCATTGAATGATATATGGTATATGGATAGTGGTTGTTCTAGGCACATGACTTGTGACAAGAGGTCACTTGTGAACTATGAAGAGAAATATGAAGGTCCTGTTGCCTTTGGGAGTGATGAAAATGGTGGAAAGATTGTGGGAAAAGGAATTTGACAAATGGAAAGGTGTCATTTGATAATGTGTTTCATGTTGAGGGACTTCAATACAATCTTCTGAGCATATCACAGATGTGTGATAAAGGTTACAAAGTTAGTTTTGATGATTCTCATTGCTTCATATTAAAACCTGAATTTGTAATTCCACCTGAGATGATTATGATGATGGCACCCAGAAATGGCAACTTATATGAGTTAAATATGAAAGAAGCCATTTCAAGAGGTGGTGCATGTGTTGTTTCCAAAGCCACTGAAAATGAATCAAAATTGTGGCATAGGAAATTGTGTCATGTAAACTTAAAGAACATGAATAGACTGGTCAAGGGTGAACATGTGATTGGTTTACCTACAAGAGAATTTAAGTTTGATGATCACTGTGACTCATGTCAAAAGGGAAAACAACACAAATCTACTCATAAGACAAAGCTCATCAATTCAATTGATCAACCACTTGAGTTACTTCACATGGATCTTTTTGGTCCTGTGAGTGTGCCAAGTATTGGAAAGAAAAGATACTGTTTGGTGATCATTGATGACTATTCTAGATATACTTGGGTCTATTTCCTAAGTACCAAGGATGAGTCTGCTGAGTTGATTATGGGTAATGATTGAGAACAAGCTGAATAAGAAAGTCAAAATGATGAGAAGTGACAATGGTACAGAGTTCAAAAATGGAGGCTCTGCCGCTGATTACAGCTATTTCCGAGTTCCTGTTGATAGTCCGACGACTCTGTCATTGTTGCTAGATGCTTTGTTTTTGGGTGAAAATATTTGATACCGTTTTCGAACTGTGATGGTCTTACACCGGAGTTCTTTTAACCTTTGTTTTTTAGATAGAAACCGAGGCAAAACAAGGTGTTTCCGGGTTTTAACCATTCGACGGTGGTTTCATCAGATATGGCCGACGAACAACAATTTCCATCCGTCTCATCAGTGGCTCTCTGCCACTGATTACAGCTATTGCCGAGTTCCAGTTGATGTTCTGACGACTCTTTCATTGTTGCTAGATGCTTTATTTTTGGGTGAACATATTAGATACCGTTTTCGAACTGTAATGGTCTTACACTAGAGTTCTTTTAACCTTTGTTTTTTAGATAGAAACGAAGGAAAAACAAGGTATTGTCAGGTTTTAACCATCCGACTGTGGTTTCATCAGATTTGGCCGACGAATGACCATTTCCGACCATGTCATCTATGGCTCTCTGCCGCTAATTACAGCTATTGCCGAGTTCCTGTTGATGGTCCGGCGACTTTGTTATTGTTGCTAGATGCTTTGTTTTTGGGTGAACATATTTGATGCCGTTTTCGAACAGTGATTGTCTTACACCGGAGTTCTTTTAACCTTTGTTTTTTAGATAGAAACCGAGGCAAAACAAGGTGTTTTCGGGTTTTAACAATCCGACGGTGGTTCATCAGATATGGCCGACGAACAACAATTTCCAACCGTCTCATCAGTGGCTCTCTGCCGCTGATTACAGCTATTTCCGAGTTCCTGTTGATGGTCCGACGACTCTGTCATGATTGCTAGATGCTTTGTTTTTGGGTGAACATATTTAATTCCGTTTTCGAACTGTGATGGTCTTACGCCGGAGTTCTTTTAACCTTTGTTTTTTAGATAGAAACCGAGGCAAAACAAGGTGTTTCCAGGTTTTAACCATCCGACGGTGGTTTCATCAGATATGGCCGACGAACAACAATATCCAACCGTCTCATCAGTGGCTCTCTGCCGCTGATTACAGCTATTTCCGAGTTCCTGTTGATGGTCGGACGAATCTGTCATTGTTGCTAGATGCTTTGTTTTTGGGTTAACATATTTGATACCGTTTTCGAACTGTGATGGTCTTACGCCGGAGTTCTTTTAACCTTTGTTTTTTTGATAGAAAGAGAGGTAAAACAAGGTGTTTCCGGGTTTTAACCATTCGACAGTGGTTTCATCAGATATGGCCGATGAACAACAATTTCCAACTGTCTCATCAGTGGCTCTCTGCCGCTGATTACAGCTACTGCCGAGTTCCTGTTGATGTTCTGACGACTCTTTCATTGTTGCTAGATGCTTTGTTTTTGGGTGAACATATTAGATACCGTTTTCGAACTGTGATGGTCTTACACTAGAGTTCTTTTAACCTTTGTTTTTTAGATAGAAACGAAGGAAAAACAAGGTGTTGTCGGGTTTTAACCATCCGACTGTGGTTTCATCAGATTTGGCCGACGAATGACCATTTCCGACCATGTCATCTATGGCTCTCTGCCGCTGATTACAGCAATTGCCGAGTTCCTGTTGATGGTCCGACGACTCTGTCATTGTTGCTAGATGCTTTGTTTTTGGGTGAAAATATTCGATACCGTTTTTGAACTGTGATGGTCTTACACCGGAGTTCTTTTAACCTTTGTTTTTTAGATAGAAACGAAGGAAAAACAAGGTATTGTCGGGTTTTAACCATCCGACTGTGGTTTCATCAGATTTGGCCGACGAATGACCATTCCGACCATGTCATCTATGGCTCTCTGCCGCTGATTACAGCTATTGCCGAGTTTCTGTTGATGGTCCGACGTCTTTGTTATTGTTGCTAGATGCTTTATTTTTGGGTGAACATATTTGATGCCGTTTTCGAACTGTGATGGTCTTACACCAGAGTTCTTTTAACCTTTGTTTTTTAGATAGAAACCGAGGCAAAACAAGGTGTTTTCGGGTTTTAACCATCCGACGGTGGTTTCATCAGATATGGCCGACGAACAACAATTTCCAACCGTCTCATCAGTGGCTCTCTGCTGCTGATTACAGCTATTTCCGAGTTCCTGTTGATGGTCCGGCGACTCTGTCATGGTTGCTAGATGCTTTGTTTTTGGGTGAACATATTTGATTCCGTTTTCGAACTGTGATGGTCTTACGCCGGAGTTCTTTTAACCTTTGTTTTTTAGATTGAAACCGAGGCAAAACAAGGTGTTTCCAGGTTTTAACCATCCGACGGTGGTTTCATCAGATATGGCCGACGAACAACAATTTCCAACCGTCTCATCAGTGGCTCTCTGCCACTGATTACAGCTATTTCCGAGTTGTTGTTGATGGTCCGACGACTCTGTCATTGTTGCTAGATGCTTTGTTTTTGGGTGAACATATTTGATACCGTTTTCGAACTGTGATGGTCTTACGCCGGAGTTCTTTTAACCTTTGTTTTTTAGATAGAAACCAAGGCAAAACAAGGTGTTTCCGGGTTTTAACCATCCGACGGTGGTTTCATCAGATATGGCCGACGAACAACAATTTCCAACCGTCTCATCAGTGGCTCTCTGCCGCTGATTACAGCTATTTCCGAGTTCCTGTTGATAGTCCGACGACTCTGTCATTGTTGCTAGATGCTTTGTTTTTGGGTGAAAATATTTGATACCGTTTTCGAACTGTGATGGTCTTACACCGGAGTTCTTTTAACCTTTGTTTTTTAGATAGAAACCGAGGGAAAACAAGGTGTTTCCGAGTTTTAACCATTCGACGGTGGTTTCATCAGATATGGCCGACGAACAACAATTTCCATCTGTCTCATCAATGGCTCTCTGCCGCTGATTACAGCTATTGCCGAGTTCCTGTTGATGTTCTGACGACTCTTTCATTGTTGCTAGATGCTTTGTTTTTGGGTGAACATATTAGATACCGTTTTCGAACTGTAATGGTCTTACACTAGAGTTCTTTTAACCTTTGTTTTTTAGATAGAAACGAAGGAAAAACAAGGTATTGTCGGGTTTTAACCATCCGACTGTGGTTTCATCAGATTTGGCCGACGAATGACCATTTCCGACCATGTCATCTATGGCTCTCTGCCGCTGATTACAGCTATTGCCGAGTTCCTGTTGATGGTCCGACGACTTTGTTATTGTTGCTAGATGCTTTGTTTTTGGGTGAACATATTTGATGCCGTTTTCGAACTGTGATGCTCTTACACCGGAGTTCTTTTAACCTTTGTTTTTTAGATAGAAACCTAGGCAAAACAAGGTGTTTTCGGGTTTTAACCATCCGACGGTGGTTTCATCAGATATGGCCGACGAACAACAATTTCCAACCGTCTCATCAGTGGCTCTCTGCCGCTGATTACAGCTATTTCCGAGTTCCTGTTGATGGTCCGACGACTCTGTCATGGTTGCTAGATGCTTTGTTTTTGGGTGAACATATTTGATTCCGTTTTCGAACTGTGATGGTCTTACGCCGGAGTTCTTTTAACATTTGTTTTTTAGATATAAACCGAGGCAAAACAAGGTGTTTCCAGGTTTTAACCATCCGACGGTGGTTTCATCAGATATGGCCGACGAACAACAATTTCCAACCGTCTCATCAGTGGCTCTCTGCCGCTGATTACAGCTATTTCCGAGTTCCTGTTGATGGTCCGACGACTCTGTCATGGTTGCTAGATGCTTTGTTTTTGGGTGAACATATTTGATTCCGTTTTCGAACTGTGATGGTCTTACGCCGGAGTTCTTTTAACATTTGTTTTTTAGATATAAACCGAGGCAAAACAAGGTGTTTCCAGGTTTTAACCATCCGACGGTGGTTTCATCAGATATGGCCGACGAACAACAATTTCCAACCGTCTCATCAGTGGCTCTCTGCCGCTGATTACAGCTATTTCCGAGTTCCTGTTGATGGTCCGACGAATGACCGTCTCATCTGTTGCTCCCTGCCGCTGATTACAGCTATTGCTGAGTTTCTGTTGATGGTCCGATGTCTTTGTTATTGTTGCTAGATGCTTTATTTATGGGTGAACATATTTGATGCCGTTTTCGAACTGTGATGGTCTTACACCTGAGTTCTTTTAACCTTTGTTTTTTAGATAGAAACCGAGGCAAAACAAGGTGTTTTCGGGTTTTAACCATCCGACGGTGGTTTCATCAGATATGGCCGACGAACAAAAATTTCCAACCGTCTCATCAGTGGCTCTCTGCCGCTGATTACAGCTATTTCCTAGTTCCTGTTGATGGTCCGGCGACTCTGTCATGGTTGCTAGATGCTTTGTTTTTGGGTGAACATATTTGATACCGTTTTCGAACTGTGATGGTCTTACACCGGAGTTCTTTTAACCTTTGTTTTTTAGATAGAAACCGAGGCAAAACAAGGTGTTTTCGGGTTTTAACCATCCGACGGTGGTTTCATCAGATATGGCCGACGAACAACAATTTCCAACCGTCTCATTTGTGGCTCTCTGCCGCTGATTACAGCTATTTCCGAGTTCCTGTTGATGGTCTGACGACTCTGTCATGGTTGCTAGATGCTTTGTTTTTGGGTGAACATATTTGATACCGTTTTCGAACTGTGATGGTCTTACGCTGGAGTTCTTTTAACCTTTGTTTTTTAGATAGAAACCCAGGCAAAACAAGGTGTTTCCGGGTTTTAACCATCCGACGGTGGTTTCATCAGATATGGCCGACGAACAACAATTTCCAACCGTTTCATCAGTGGCTCTCTGCCGCTGATTACAGCTATTTCCGAGTTCCTGTTGATAGTCCGACGACTCTGTCATTGTTGCTAGATGCTTTGTTTTTGGGTAAAAATATTTGATACCGTTTTCGAACTGTGATGGTCTTACACCGGAGTTCTTTTAACCTTTGTTTTTTAGATAAAAACCGAGGCAAAACAAGGTGTTTTCGGGTTTTAACCATCCGACGGTGATTTCATCAGATATGGCCGACGAACAACAATTTCCAACCGTCTCATCAGTGGCTCTCTGCCGCTGATTACAGCTATTTCCGAGTTCCTGTTGATGGTCCGGCGACTCTGTCATGGTTGCTAGATGCTTTGTTTTTGGGTGAACATATTTGATACCGTTTTCGAACTGTGATGGTCTTACACCGGAGTTCTTTTAACCTTTGTTTTTTAGATAGAAACCGAGGCAAAACAAGGTGTTTTCGGGTTTTAACCATCCGACGGTGGTTTCATCAGATATGGCCGACGAACAACAATTTCCAACCGTCTCATCAGTGGCTCTCTGCCGCTGATTACAGCTATTTCCGAGTTCCTGTTGATGGTCCGACGACTCTGTCATTGTTGCTAGATGCTTTGTTTTTGGGTGAACATATTTGATACCGTTTTCGAACTGTGATGGTCTTACGCCGGAGTTCTTTTAACCTTTGTTTTTTAGATAGAAACCAAGGCAAAACAAGGTGTTTCCGGGTTTTAACCATCCGACGGTGGTTTCATCAGATATGGCCGACGAACAACAATTTCCAACCGTTTCATCAGTGGCTCTCTGCCGCTGATTACAGCTATTTCCGAGTTCCTGTTGATAGTCCGACGACTCTGTCATTGTTGCTAGATGCTTTGTTTTTGGGTAAAAATATTTGATACCGTTTTCGAACTGTGAAGGTCTTACACCGGAGTTCTTTTAACCTTTGTTTTTTAGATAGAAACCGAGGCAAAACAAGGTGTTTCCGAGTTTTAACCATTCGACGGTGGTTTCATCAGATATGGCCGACGAACAACAATTTCCATCCGTCTCATCAATGGCTCTCTGCCGCTGATTACAGCTATTGCCGAGTTCCTGTTGATGTTCTGACGACTCTTTCATTGTTGCTAGATGCTTTGTTTTTGGGTGAACATATTAGATACCGTTTTCGAACTGTAATGGTCTTACACTTGAGTTCTTTTAACCTTTGTTTTTTAGATAGAAACGAAGGAAAAACAAGGTATTGTCGGGTTTTAACCATCCGACTGTGGTTTCATCAGATTTGGACGATGAATGACCATTTCCGACCATGTCATCTATGGCTCTCTGCCGCTGATTACAGCTATTGCCGAGTTCCTGTTGATGGTCCGACGACTTTGTTATTGTTGCTAGATGCTTTGTTTTTGGGTGAACATATTTGATACCGTTTTCGAACTGTGATGCTCTTACACCGGAGTTCTTTTAACATTTGTTTTTTAGATAGAAACCGAGGCAAAACAAGGTGTTTTCGGGTTTTAACCATCCGACGGTGGTTTCATCAGATATGGCCGACGAACAACAATTTCCAACCGTCTCTTCAGTGGCTCTCTGCCATGGTTGCTAGATGCTTTGTTTTTGGGTGAACATATTTGATTCCGTTTTCGAACTGTGATGGTCTGACGCCGGAGTTCTTTTAACCTTTGTTTTTTAGATAGAAACCGAGGCAAAACAAGGTGTTTCCAGGTTTTAACCATCCGACGGTGGTTTCATCAGATATGGCCGACGAACAACAATTTCCAACCGTCTCATCAGTGGCTCTCTGCCGCTGATTACAGCTATTTCCGAGTTCCTGTTGATGGTCCGACGACTCTGTCATTGTTGCTAGATGCTTTGTTTTTGGGATAACATATTTGATACCGTTTTTGAACTGTGATGGTCTTACGCCGGAGTTCTTTTAACCTTTGTTTTTTTGATAGAAACCGAGGTAAAACAAGGTGTTTCCGGGTTTTAACCATTCGACGGTGGTTTCATCAGATATGGCCGATGAACAACAATTTCCAACCGTCTCATCAGTGGCTCTCTGCCGCTGATTACAGCTACTGCCGAGTTCCTGTTGATGTTCTGACGACTCTTTCATTGTTGCTAGATGCTTTGTTTTTGGGTGAACATATTAGATACCGTTTTCGAACTGTGTTGGTCTTACACTAGAGTTCTTTTAACCTTTGTTTTTTAGATAGAAACGAAGGAAAAACAAGGTATTGTCGGGTTTTAACCATCCGACTGTGGTTTCATCAGATTTGGCCGACGAATGACCATTTCCGACCATGTCATCTATGGCTCTCTGCCGCTGATTACAGCTATTGCCGAGTTCCTGTTGATGGTCCGACGACTCTGTCATTGTTGCTAGATGCTTTGTTTTTGGGTGAAAATATTCGATACCGTTTTTGAACTGTGATGGTCTTACACCGGAGTTCTTTTAACCTTTGTTTTATAGATAGAAACTGAGGCAAAACAAGGTGTTTCCGGGTTTTATCCATTCGACGGTGGTTTCATCAGATATGGCCGACGAACAACAATTTCCAACCGTCTCATCAGTGGCTCTCTGCCGCTGATTACAGCTATTACCGAGTTCCTGTTGATGTTCTGACGACTCTTTCATTGTTGCTAGATGCTTTGTTTTTGGGTGAACATATTAGATACCATTTTCGAACTGTAATGGTCTTACACTAGAGTTCTTTTAACCTTTGTATTTTAGATAGAAACGAAAGAAAAACAAGGTATTGTCGGGTTTTAACCATCCGACCGTGGTTTTATCAGATTTGGCCGACGAATGACCATTTCCGACCATGTCATTTATGGATCTCTGTCGCTGAATACAGCTATTTCCGAGTTCATGTTGATGGTCCGACGACTTTGTTATTGTTGCTAGATGCTTTGTTTTTTGGTGAACATATTTGATGCCGTTTTCGAACTGTGATGGTCTTACGCCAGAGTTCTTTTAACCTTTGTTTTTTAGATAGAAACCGAGGCAAAACAAGGTGTTTTCGGGTTTTAACCATCCGACGGTGGTTTCATCAGATATGGCCGACGAACAACAATTTCCAACCGTCTCATCAGTGGCTCTCTGCCGCTGATTACAGCTATTTCTGAGTTCCTGTTGATGGTCCGACGACTCTGTCATTGTTGCTAGATGCTTTGTTTTTGGGTGAACATATTTGATACCGTTTTCGAACTGTGATGGTTTTACACCGGAGTTCTTTTAACCTTTGTTTTTTAGATAGAAACCGAGGCAAAACAAGGTGTTTCCGGGTTTTAACCATCCGACGGTGGTTTCATCAGATATGGCCGACGAACAACAATTTCCAACCGTCTCATCAGTGGCTCTCTGCCGCTGATTACAGCTATTTCCGAGTTTCTGTTGATGGTCCGACGACTTTGTTATTGTTGCTAGATGCTTTGTTTTTGGGTGAACATATTTGATGCCGTTTTCGAACTGTGATGGTCTTACACCGGAGTTCTTTTAACCTTTGTTTTCTAGATAGAAACCGAGGCAAAACAAGGTGTTTTCGGGTTTTAACCATCCGACGGTAGTTTCATCAGATATGGCCGCGAACAACAATTTCCAACCGTCTCATCAGTGGCTCTCTGCCGCTGATTACAGCTATTTCCGAGTTCCTATTGATGGTCCGACGACTTTGTTATTGTTGCAAGATGCTTTGTTTTTGGGTGAACATATTTGATGTCGTTTTCGAACTGTGATGGTCTTACACCGGAGTTCTTTTAACCTTTGTTTTTTAAATAGAAACCGAGGCAAAACAAGGTGTTTTCGGGTTTTATCCATCCGACGGTGGTTTCATCAGATATGGCCGACGAACAACAATTTCCAACTGTCTCATCAGTGGTTCTCTACCGCTGATTACAGCTATTTCCGAGTTCCTGTTGATGGTCAGACGACTCTGTCATTGTTGCTAGATGCTTTGTTTTTGGGTGAACATATTTGATACCGTTTTCGAACTGTGATGGTCTTACGCCGGTGTTCTTTTAACCTTTGTTTTTAAGATAGAAACCGAGGCAAAACAAGGTGTTTCCGGGTTTTAACCATCCGACGGTGGTTTCATCAGATATGGCCGACGAACAACAATTTCCAACCGTCTCATCAGTGGCTCTCTGCCGCCGATTACAGCTATTTCCGAGTTCCTGTTGATGGTCCGACGACTCTGTTATTGTTGCTAGATGCTTTGTTTTTGGGTGAACATATTTGATGTCGTTTTCGAACTGTGATGGTCTTACACCGGAGTTCTTTTAACCTTTGTTTTTTAAATAGAAACCGAGGCAAAACAAGGTGTTTTCGGGTTTTATCCATCCGACGGTGGTTTCATCAGATATGGCCGACGAACAACAATTTCCAACTGTCTCATCAGTGGTTCTCTACCGCTGATAACAGCTATTTCCGAGTTCCTGTTGATGGTCAGACGACTCTGTCATTGTTGCTAGATGCTTTGTTTTTGGGTGAACATATTTGATACCGTTTTCGAACTGTGATGGTCTTACGCCGGTGTTCTTTTAACCTTTGTTTTTAAGATAGAAACCGAGGCAAAACAAGGTGTTTCCGGGTTTTAACCATCCGACGGTGGTTTCATCAGATATGGCCGACGAACAACAATTTCCAACCGTCTCATCAGTGGCTCTCTGCCGCCGATTACAGCTATTTCCGAGTTCCTGTTGATGGTCCGACGACTCTGTTATTGTTGCTAGATGCTTTGTTTTTGGGTGAACATATTTGATGCCGTTTTCAAACTGTGATTGTCTTACACCGGAGTTCTTTTAACCTTTGTTTTTTAGATAGAAACCGAGGCAAAACAAGGTGTTTTCGGGTTTTAACAATCCGACGGTGGTTCATCAGATATGGCCGACGAACAACAATTTCCAACCGTCTCATCAGTGGCTCTCTGCCGCTGATTACAGCTATTTCCGAGTTCCTGTTGATGGTCCGACGACTCTGTCATTGTTGCTAGATGCTTTGTTTTTGGGTGAACATATTTGATACCGTTTTCGAACTGTGATGGTCTTACGCCGGAGTTCTTTTAACCTTTGTTTTTTAGATAGAAACCAAGGCAAAACAAGGTGTTTCCGGGTTTTAACCATCCGACGGTGGTTTCATCAGATATGGCCGACGAACAACAATTTCCAACCGTTTCATCAGTGGCTCTCTGCCGCTGATTACAGCTATTTCCGAGTTCCTGTTGATAGTCCGACGACTCTGTCATTGTTGCTAGATGCTTTGTTTTTGGGTAAAAATATTTGATACCGTTTTCGAACTGTGATGGTCTTACACCGGAGTTCTTTTAACCTTTGTTTTTTAGATAGAAACCGAGGCAAAACAAGGTGTTTCCGAGTTTTAACCATTCGACGGTGGTTTCATCAGATATGGCCGACGAACAACAATTTCCATCCGTCTCATCAATGGCTCTCTGCCGCTGATTACAGCTATTGCCGAGTTCCTGTTGATGTTCTGACGACTCTTTCATTGTTGCTAGATGCTTTGTTTTTGGGTGAACATATTAGATACCGTTTTCGAACTGTAATGGTCTTACACTTGAGTTCTTTTAACCTTTGTTTTTTAGATAGAAACGAAGGAAAAACAAGGTATTGTCGGGTTTTAACCATCCGACTGTGGTTTCATCAGATTTGGACGATGAATGACCATTTCCGACCATGTCATCTATGGCTCTCTGCCGCTGATTACAGCTATTGCCGAGTTCCTGTTGATGGTCCGACGACTTTGTTATTGTTGCTAGATGCTTTGTTTTTGGGTGAACATATTTGATACCGTTTTCGAACTGTGATGCTCTTACACCGGAGTTCTTTTAACATTTGTTTTTTAGATAGAAACCGAGGCAAAACAAGGTGTTTTCGGGTTTTAACCATCCGACGGTGGTTTCATCAGATATGGCCGACGAACAACAATTTCCAACCGTCTCTTCAGTGGCTCTCTGCCATGGTTGCTAGATGCTTTGTTTTTGGGTGAACATATTTGATTCCGTTTTCGAACTGTGATGGTCTGACGCCGGAGTTCTTTTAACCTTTGTTTTTTAGATAGAAACCGAGGCAAAACAAGGTGTTTCCAGGTTTTAACCATCCGACGGTGGTTTCATCAGATATGGCCGACGAACAACAATTTCCAACCGTCTCATCAGTGGCTCTCTGCCGCTGATTACAGCTATTTCCGAGTTCCTGTTGATGGTCCGACGACTCTGTCATTGTTGCTAGATGCTTTGTTTTTGGGATAACATATTTGATACCGTTTTTGAACTGTGATGGTCTTACGCCGGAGTTCTTTTAACCTTTGTTTTTTTGATAGAAACCGAGGTAAAACAAGGTGTTTCCGGGTTTTAACCATTCGACGGTGGTTTCATCAGATATGGCCGATGAACAACAATTTCCAACCGTCTCATCAGTGGCTCTCTGCCGCTGATTACAGCTACTGCCGAGTTCCTGTTGATGTTCTGACGACTCTTTCATTGTTGCTAGATGCTTTGTTTTTGGGTGAACATATTAGATACCGTTTTCGAACTGTGTTGGTCTTACACTAGAGTTCTTTTAACCTTTGTTTTTTAGATAGAAACGAAGGAAAAACAAGGTATTGTCGGGTTTTAACCATCCGACTATGGTTTCATCAGATTTGGCCGACGAATGACCATTTCCGACCATGTCATCTATGGCTCTCTGCCGCTGATTACAGCTATTGCCGAGTTCCTGTTGATGGTCCGACGACTCTGTCATTGTTGCTAGATGCTTTGTTTTTGGGTGAAAATATTCGATACCGTTTTTGAACTGTGATGGTCTTACACCGGAGTTCTTTTAACCTTTGTTTTATAGATAGAAACTGAGGCAAAACAAGGTGTTTCCGGGTTTTATCCATTCGACGGTGGTTTCATCAGATATGGCCGACGAACAACAATTTCCAACCGTCTCATCAGTGGCTCTCTGCCGCTGATTACAGCTATTACCGAGTTCCTGTTGATGTTCTGACGACTCTTTCATTGTTGCTAGATGCTTTGTTTTTGGGTGAACATATTAGATACCATTTTCGAACTGTAATGGTCTTACACTAGAGTTCTTTTAACCTTTGTATTTTAGATAGAAACGAAAGAAAAACAAGGTATTGTCGGGTTTTAACCATCCGACCGTGGTTTTATCAGATTTGGCCGACGAATGACCATTTCCGACCATGTCATTTATGGATCTCTGTCGCTGAATACAGCTATTTCCGAGTTCATGTTGATGGTCCGACGACTTTGTTATTGTTGCTAGATGCTTTGTTTTTTGGTGAACATATTTGATGCCGTTTTCGAACTGTGATGGTCTTACGCCAGAGTTCTTTTAACCTTTGTTTTTTAGATAGAAACCGAGGCAAAACAAGGTGTTTTCGGGTTTTAACCATCCGACGGTGGTTTCATCAGATATGGCCGACGAACAACAATTTCCAACCGTCTCATCAGTGGCTCTCTGCCGCTGATTACAGCTATTTCTGAGTTCCTGTTGATGGTCCGACGACTCTGTCATTGTTGCTAGATGCTTTGTTTTTGGGTGAACATATTTGATACCGTTTTCGAACTGTGATGGTCTTACACCGGAGTTCTTTTAACCTTTGTTTTTTAGATAGAAACCGAGGCAAAACAAGGTGTTTCCGGGTTTTAACCATCCGACGGTGGTTTCATCAGATATGGCCGACGAACAACAATTTCCAACCGTCTCATCAGTGGCTCTCTGCCGCTGATTACAGCTATTTCCGAGTTTCTGTTGATGGTCCGACGACTTTGTTATTGTTGCTAGATGCTTTGTTTTTGGGTGAACATATTTGATGCCGTTTTCGAACTGTGATGGTCTTACACCGGAGTTCTTTTAACCTTTGTTTTCTAGATAGAAACCGAGGCAAAACAAGGTGTTTTCGGGTTTTAACCATCCGACGGTAGTTTCATCAGATATGGCCGCGAACAACAATTTCCAACCGTCTCATCAGTGGCTCTCTGCCGCTGATTACAGCTATTTCCGAGTTCCTATTGATGGTCCGACGACTTTGTTATTGTTGCAAGATGCTTTGTTTTTGGGTGAACATATTTGATGTCGTTTTCGAACTGTGATGGTCTTACACCGGAGTTCTTTTAACCTTTGTTTTTTAAATAGAAACCGAGGCAAAACAAGGTGTTTTCGGGTTTTATCCATCCGACGGTGGTTTCATCAGATATGGCCGACGAACAACAATTTCCAACTGTCTCATCAGTGGTTCTCTACCGCTGATTACAGCTATTTCCGAGTTCCTGTTGATGGTCAGACGACTCTGTCATTGTTGCTAGATGCTTTGTTTTTGGGTGAACATATTTGATACCGTTTTCGAACTGTGATGGTCTTACGCCGGTGTTCTTTTAACCTTTGTTTTTAAGATAGAAACCGAGGCAAAACAAGGTGTTTCCGGGTTTTAACCATCCGACGGTGGTTTCATCAGATATGGCCGACGAACAACAATTTCCAACCGTCTCATCAGTGGCTCTCTGCCGCCGATTACAGCTATTTCCGAGTTCCTGTTGATGGTCCGACGACTCTGTTATTGTTGCTAGATGCTTTGTTTTTGGGTGAACATATTTGATGTCGTTTTCGAACTGTGATGGTCTTACACCGGAGTTCTTTTAACCTTTGTTTTTTAAATAGAAACCGAGGCAAAACAAGGTGTTTTCGGGTTTTATCCATCCGACGGTGGTTTCATCAGATATGGCCGACGAACAACAATTTCCAACTGTCTCATCAGTGGTTCTCTACCGCTGATTACAGCTATTTCCGAGTTCCTGTTGATGGTCAGACGACTCTGTCATTGTTGCTAGATGCTTTGTTTTTGGGTGAACATATTTGATACCGTTTTCGAACTGTGATGGTCTTACGCCGGTGTTCTTTTAACCTTTGTTTTTAAGATAGAAACCGAGGCAAAACAAGGTGTTTCCGGGTTTTAACCATCCGACGGTGGTTTCATCAGATATGGCCGACGAACAACAATTTCCAACCGTCTCATCAGTGGCTCTCTGCCGCCGATTACAGCTATTTCCGAGTTCCTGTTGATGGTCCGACGACTTTGTTATTGTTGCTAGATGCTTTGTTTTTGGGTGAACATATTTGATGCCGTTTTCGAACTGTGATGGTCTTACACCGGAGTTCTTTTAACCTTTGTTTTCTAGATAGAAACCGAGGCAAAACAACGTGTTTTCGGGTTTTAACCATCCGACGGTAGTTTCATCAGATATGGCGGCGAACAACAATTTCCAACCGTCTCATCAGTGGCTCTCTGCCGCTGATTACAGCTATTTCCGAGTTCCTATTGATGGTCCGACGACTTTGTTATTGTTGCAAGATGCTTTGTTTTTGGGTGAACATATTTGATGTCGTTTTCGAACTGTGATGGTCTTACACCGGAGTTCTTTTAACCTTTGTTTTTTAAATAGAAACCGAGGCAAAACAAGGTGTTTTCGGGTTTTATCCATCCGACGGTGGTTTCATCATATATGGCCGACGAACAACAATTTCCAACTGTCTCATCAGTGGTTCTCTACCGCTGATTACAGCTATTTCCGAGTTCCTGTTGATGGTCAGACGACTCTGTCATTGTTGCTAGATGCTTTGTTTTTGGGTGAACATATTTGATACCGTTTTCGAACTGTGATGGTCTTACGCCGGTGTTCTTTTAACCTTTGTTTTTAAGATAGAAACCGAGGCAAAACAAGGTGTTTCCGGGTTTTAACCATCCGACGGTGGTTTCATCAGATATGGCCGACGAACAACAATTTCCAACCGTCTCATCAGTGGCTCTCTGCCGCCGATTACAGCTATTTCCGAGTTCCTGTTGATGGTCCGACGACTCTGTTATTGTTGCTAGATGCTTTGTTTTTGGGTGAACATATTTGATGTCGTTTTCGAACTGTGATGGTCTTACACCGGAGTTCTTTTAACCTTTGTTTTTTAAATAGAAACCGAGGCAAAACAAGGTGTTTTCGGGTTTTATCCATCCGACAGTGGTTTCATCAGATATGGCCGACGAACAACAATTTCCAACTGTCTCATCAGTTGGTTCTCTACCGCTGATTACAGCTATTTCCGAGTTCCTGTTGATGTCAGACGACTCTGTCATTGTTGCTAGATGCTTTGTGTTTTTTGGTTGTGAACATATTTGATACCGTTTTCGAACTGTGATGGTCTTACGCCGGTGTTTTTTAACCTTCTTTTTAAGATAGAAACCGAGGCAAAACAAGGTGTTTCCGGGTTTTAACCATCCGACGGTGGTTTCATCAGATATGGCCGACGAACAACAATTTCCAACCGTCTCATCAGTGGCTCTTCTGCCGCCGATTACAGCTATTTCCGAGTTCCTGTTGATGGTCCGACGACTCTGTTATTGTTGCTAGATGCTTTGTTTTTGGGTGAACATATTTGATGCCGTTTTCGAACTGTGATTGTCTTACACCGGAGTTCTTTTTAACCTTTGTTTTTTAGATAGAAACCGAGGCAAAACAAGGTGGTTTTCGGGTTTTAACAATCCGACGGTGGTTCATCAGATATGGCCGACGAACAACAATTTCCAACCGTCTCATCAGTGGCTCTCTGCCGCTGATTATAGCTATTTTCGAGTTCCTGTTGATGGTCCGACGACTCTGTCATTGTTGCTAGATGCTTTGTTTTTGGGTGAAAATATTTGATACCGTTTTCGAACTGTGATGGTCTTACACCTGAGTTCTTTTAACCTTTGTTTTTTAGATAGAAACCGAGGCAAAACAAGGTGTTTCCGGGTTTTAACCATTCGACGGTGGGTTTCATCAGATATGGCCGATGAACAACAATTTCTATCCGTCTCATCAGTGGCTCTCTGCCGCTGATTACAGCTATTGCCGAGTTCCTGTTGATGTTCTGACGACTCTTTCATTGTTCTAGATGCTTTGTTTTGGGTGAACATATTAGATACCGTTTTTCGAACTGTAATGGTCTAACACTAGAGTTCTTTTAACCTTTCTTTTTTAGATAGAAACGAAGGAATAACAAGGTATTGTCGGGTTTTAACCATCCGACTGTGGTTTCATCAGATTTGGCCGACGAATGACCATTTCCGACCATGTCATCTATGGCTCTCTGCCGCTGATTACAGCTATTGCCGAGTTCCTGTTGATGGTCCGACGACTTTGTTATTGTTTGCTAGATGCTTTGTTTTTGGGGTGAACATATTTGATGCCGTTTTCGAACTGTGATTGTCTTACACCGGAGTTCTTTTAAACTTTTTTTTTTTAGATAGAAACCGAGGCAAAACAAGGTGTTTCGGGTTTTAACAATCCGACGGTGGTTCATCAGATATGGCCGACGAACAACAATTTCCAACCGTCTCATCAGTGGCTCTCTGCCGCTAATTATAGCTATTTTCGAGTTCCTGTTGATGGTCCGACGACTCTGTCATTGTTGCTAGATGCTTTGTTTTTGGGTGAACGTATTTGATACCTTTTTCAACTGTGATGGTCTTACACCGGAGTTCTTTTAACCTTAGTTTTTTAGATAGAAACCGAGGCAAAACAAGGTGTTTCCGGGTTTTAACCATCGACGGTGGTTTCATCAGATATGGCCGACGAACAACAATTTCCAACCGTCTCATCAGTGGCTCTCTGGCGCTGATTACAGCTATTGCCGAGTTCCTGTTGATGGTGTGACGACTCTTTCATCGTTGCTAGATGCTTTGTTTTAGGTGTGAACATATTAGATACCGTTTTCGAACTGTGATGGTCTTACACTAGAGTTCTTTTAACCTTTGTTTTTTAGATATAAACGACGAAAAAACAAGGTGTTGTCAGGTTTTAACCATCCGACTGTGGTTTCATCAGATTTGGCCGACGAATGACCATTTCCGACCGTCTCATCTGTTGCTCCCTGCCGCTGATTACAGCTATTGCCGAGTTCCTGTCGATGGTTCGACGACACTGTCATTGTTTCAAGATGCTTTGCTTTTGGGTGAACATAATTGATTCCGTTTTCGAACTGTGATGGTGTTACACCGGAGTTCTTTTAAACTTTGTTTTTTAAGATAAAAACAGAGTCAAAACAAGGTGTTTCCGGGTTTTAACCATCCGATGGTGGTTTCATCTGATTTGGCCGACGAACAACTATTTCAGACCTTCTCATCTGTGGCTCTCTGCCGCTGCTTACAACTATTGCCGAGTTCCTGTTGATGGTCCGACGACTTTGTTATTGTTGCAAGATGCTTTGTTTTTGGGTGTACATATTTGATACCATTTTCCAACTGTGATGGTCTTACACCGGGGGTTCTTTTAATCTTTGTTTTTTTAGATAGAGACTGATGCAAAACAATGTGTTGCCGGGTTTTAACCATCGACGGTGTTTTCATCAAATTTGGCCGACGAACAACCATTTCCAACCGTCTCATCTGTTGCTCCCTGCCGCTGATTACAGCTATTGCCGAGTTCATGTCGATGGTTCGACGACACTGTCATTGTTTCTAGATACTTTTATTTTGGGTGAACATAATTGATTTCGTTTTCGAACTGTGATGGTGTTACACCGGAGTTCTTTTAACCTTTGTTTTTTAGATAGAAACAGAGTCAAAACAAGGTGTTTCGGGTTTTAACCATTCGACGGTGGTTTCATCAGATTTTGCCGACGAACAACCATTTCCGACCGTCTCATCCGTGGCTCTCTGCCGCTGATACAGCTATTGCCGAGTTCCTGTTGATGGTCCGACGACTTTGTTATTGTTGCTAGATTCTTTGTTTTTGGGTGAACATATTTGATGCCGTTTTCGAACTGTGATGGTCTTACACCGGAATTCTTTTAACTTTGTTTTTTTAGATAAAAACCGAGGCTAAACAAGGTGTTGCAGGGTTTTAACCATCCTATGGTGGTTTCATCTTATTTAGCCGACGAACAACCATTTCCGACTGTCTCATCTGTGGGCTCTCTGTCGCTGATTACAGCAATTGCCGAGTTCCTGTTGATGGTCCGACGACTTTGTTATTGTTGCTAGATGCTTTGTTTTTGGGTGAACATATTTGATGCCGTTTTCGAACTGTGATGGTCTTACACCGGAGTTCTTTTAACCTTTTTTTTTTAGATAGAAACCGAGTCAGAACAAGGTGTTTCCGGGTTTTAACCATCCGACGGTGGTTTCATCAGATATAGCCGACGAACAACAATTTTTACCGTCTCATCAGTGGCTCTTTGCCGCTGATTAGAGCTATTTCCGAGTTCCTGTTGATGGTCCGACGACTCTGTTATTGTTGCTAGATGCTTTGTTTTTGGGGTGTACATATTTGATACCGTTTCAAACTGTGATGGTCTTACACCAGAGTTCTTTTAACCCTTTGTTTTTTAGATAGAAACGAAGGAAAAACAAGGTGTGTGTCGGTTTTTACCATCCGACTGTGGTTTCATCAGATTTGGCCGACGAATGACCATTTCCGACCATGTCATCTATGGCTCTCAGCCGCTGATTACAGCTATTGCTGAATTCCTGTTGATGGCCCGACGACTCTGTCATTGTTGCGAGATGCTTTGCTTTTGGTGAACATATTTGATACCGTTTTTGAACTGTGATGGTCTTACACTGGAGTTCTTTTAATCTTTGTTTTTTTAGATAGAGACTGAGGCAAAACAATGTGTTGCCGGTTTTAACTATCCGACGGGTGGTTTCATAAAATTTGGCAGACAAACAACCATTTCCAACCGTCTCATCTGTTGCTCCCTGCCGCTGATTACAGCTATGCCGAGTTCCTGTCGATGGTTCGACTACACTGTCATTGTTTCTACATGCGTTGATTTTGGGTGAACATACTTGATTCCGTTTTCGAACTGTGATGGTCTTACACCGGAGTTCTTTTAACCTTTGTTTTTTAGATAGAAACCGAGGCAAAACAAGGTGTTTCCGGTTTTAACCATCCGACGGTGGTTTCATCAGATATGGCCGACGAACAACAATTTCCAACCATATCATCAGTGGCTCTATGCTGCTGATTACAGCTATTGCCGAGTTCCTGTTGATGGTCTGACGACTCTTTCATTGTTGCTAGACGCTTTGTTTTTGGTGTGAACATATTAGATACCGTTTTCGAACTATGATGGTCTTACACTAGAGTTCTTTTAACCTTTGTTTTTTAGATAGAAACGACGGAAAAACAAGGTGTTGTCGGGTTTTAACCTTCCGACTGTTGTTTCATCAGATTTGGCCGACGAATGACCATTTCCGACCATGTCATATTTGGCTCTCTGCCGCTGATTACAGCTATTGCCGAGTTCCTGTTGATGTTCCGACTCTATCATTGTTGCGAGATGTTTTGCTTTTGGGTGAACATATTTTGATACCGTTTTTGAACTGTGACGGTCTTACACTGGAGTTCTTTTAATCTTTGTTTTTTAGATAGAAACCTAGACAAAACATCCGATAGTGGTTTCATCTGATTTGGCCGACGAACAACCATTTCCGACCTTCTCATCTGTGCCTATCTGCCGCTGATTACAACTATTGCCGAGTTCCTGTTGATGGTCCGACGACTTTGTTATTGTTGCAAGATGCTTTGTTTTTGGGGTGAACATATTTGATAACATTTTCGAACTGTGATGGTCTTTAACCTTTGTTTTTTAGATAGAGACCGAGGCAATACAATGTGTTGCCGGGTTTTAACCATCCGACGGTGGTTTCATCAAATTTGGCCGACGAACATCCATTTCCATCGAATCATCTGTTGCTCCCTGCGCGGATTACAGCTATTGCCGAGTTCCTGTCGTTGGTTCGACGACACTGTCATTGTTTCTACATGCTTTGATTTTGGGTGAACATACTGGATTCCGTTTTCGAACTGTGATGGTGTTACACCGGAGTTCTTTTAACCTTTGTTTTTTTAGATAGAAAAAGAGTCAAAACAAGGTGTTTCCGGTTTTAACCATTCGACGGTGGTTTCATCAGATTTTGCCGACGAACAACCATTTCCGACCGTCTCATCTGTGGCTCTCTGCCGCTGATTACAGCTGTTGCCGAGTTCCTGTTGATTGTCCGACGACTTTGTTATTATTGCTAGATGCTTTGTTTTCGGTGAACATATTGATGCCGTTTTCGAACTGTGATGGTCTTACACCGGAGTTCTTTTAACCTTTGTTTTTTAGATAGAAACCGAGTCAGAACTAGGTGTTTCCGGGTTTTAACCATCCGACGGTGGTTTCATCAGATATGGCCGACGAAGAACAATTTTTAACCGTCTCATCAGTGGCTCTTTGCCGCTGATTAGAGCTATTTTCGAATTCCTGTTGATGGTCCGACGACTCTGTTATTGTTGCTAGATGCTTTGTTTTTGGTGGTGAACATATTTGATACCATTTCAAACTGTGATGGTCTTACACAAGAGTTCTTTTAACCTTTGTTTTTTAGATAGAAACGAAGGAAAAACAAGGTGTTCTCGGGTTTTTACCATCCGACTGTGGTTTCATCAGATTTGGCCGACGAATGACCATTTCCGACCATGTCATCTATGGCTCTCAGCCGCTGATTACAACTATTGCTGAGTTCCTGTTGATGGCCCGACGACTCTGTCATTGTTGCGAGATGCTTTGCTTTTGGGTGAACATATTTGATACCGTTTTTGAACTGTGATGGTCTTACACTGGAGTTCTTTTAATCTTTGTTTTTTTAGATAGGAGACTGAGGCAAAACAATGTGTTACCGGGTTTTAACCATCCGACGGTGGTTTCATAAAATTTGGCAGACGAACAACCATTTCCAACCGTCTCATCTGTTGCTCCCTGCCGCTGATTACAGCTATTGCCGAGTTCCTGTCGATGGTTCGACTACACTGTCATTGTTTCTACATGCTTTGATTTTGGGTGAACATACTTGATTCCGTTTTCGAAGTGTGATGGTCTTACACCGGAGTTCTTTTAACCTTTGTTTTTTAGATAGAAACCGAGGCAAAACAAGGTGTTTCGGGTTTTAACCATCCGACGGTGGTTTCATCAGATATGGCCGACGAACAACAATTTCCAACCATCTCATCAGTGGCTCTCTGCCGCTGATTACAGCTATTGCCGAGTTCCTGTTGATGGTCTGACGACTCTTTCATTGTTGCTAGACGCTTTGTTTTTGGGTGAACATATTAGATACCGTTTTCGAACTGTGATGGTCTTATACTAGAGTTCTTTTAACCTTTTGTTTTTTAGATAGAAACGACGAAAAAAACAAGGTGTTGTCGGGTTTTAACCATCCGACTGTGGTTTCATCAGATTTGGCCGACGAATGACCATTTCCGACCATGTCATCTGTGGCTCTCTGCCGCTGATTACAGCTATTGGCGAGTTCCTGTTGATGTTCCGACGACTCTTTCATTGTTGCGAGATGTTTTGCTTTTGGTGAACATATTTGATACCGTTTTTGAACTGTGACGGTCTTACACTGGAGTTCTTTTAATCTTTGTTTTTTAGATAGAAACCTAGACAAAACATCCGATAGTGGTTTCATCTGATTTGGCCGACGAACAACCATTTCCGACCTTCTCATCTGTGGCTATCTGCCGCTGATTACAACTATTGCCGAGTTCCTGTTGATGGTCCGACGACTTTGTTATTGTTGCAAGATGCTTTGTTTTTGGTGTGAACATATTTGATAACATTTTCGAACTGTGATGGTCTTACACCGAGGTTCTTTTAACCTTTGTTTTTTAGATAGAGACCGAGGCAATACAATGTGTTGCCGGGTTTTAACCATCCGACGGTGGTTTCATCAAATTTGGCCGACGAACATCCATTTCCATTCGTCTCATCTGTTGCTCCATGCCGCGGATTACAGCTATTGCCGAGTTCCTGTCGTTGGTTCGACGACACTGTCATTGTTTCTACATGCTTTGATTTTGGGTGAACATACTTGATTCCGTTTATCGAACTGTGATAGTGTTACACCGGAGTTCTTTTAACCTTTGTTTTTTTAGATAGAAAAAGAGGCAAAACAAGGTGTTTCCGGGTTTTAACCATTCGACGGTGGTTTCATCAGATTTTGCCGACGAACAACCTTTCCGACCGTCTCATCTGTGGCTCTCTGCCGCTGATTACAGCTATTGCCGAGTTCCTGTTGATGGTCCGACGACTTTGTTACTATTTCTAGATGCTTTGTTTTCGTGTGAACATATTTAATGCCGTTTTCGAACTGTGATGGTCTTACACCGGAGTTCTTTTAACCTTTGTTTTTTAGATAGAAATCGAGTCAGAACAAGGTGTTTCCGGGTTTTAACCATCCGACGGTGGTTTCATCAGGTATGGCCGACTAACAACAATTTTTAACCGTCTCATCAGTGGCACTTTGCCGCTGATTAGAGCTATTTCCGAGTTCCTGTTGATGGTCCGACGACTCTGTTATTGTTGCTAGATGCTTTGTTTTTGGCTGAACATATTTGATACCGTTTTTAAACTGTGATGGTCTTACACCAGAGTTCTTTTAACCTTTGTTTTTTAGATAGAAACGAAGGAAAAACAAGGTGTTGTCGGGTTTTTACCATCCGACTGTGGTTTTATCAGATTTGGCCGACGAATGACCATTTCCGACCATGTCATCTATGGCTCTCAGCCGCTGATTACAGCTATTGCTGAGTTCCTGTTGATGGCCCGACGACTCTGTCATTGTTGCGAGATGCTTTGCTTTTGGGTGAACATATTTGATACCGTTTTTGAACTGTGATGGTCTTACACTGGAGTTCTTTTAATCTTTGTTTTTTTTTGATAGAGACTGAGGCAAAACAATGTGTTGCCGGGTTTTAACCATCCGACGGTGGTTTCATAAAATTTGCAGACGAACAACCATTTCCAACCGTCTCATCTGTTGCTCCCTGCCCCTGATTACGGCTATTGCCGAGTTCCTGTCGATGGTTCGACGACACTGTCATTGTTTCTACATGCATTGATTTTGGTGTGAACATACTTGATTCCGTTTTCGAACTGTGATGGGTGTTACACCGGAGTTGTTTTAACCTTTGTTTTTTTAGATAGAAAAAGAGTCAAAACTAGGTGTTTCCAGTTTTTAACCATTCGACGGTGGGTTTCATCAGATTTTGCCGACGAACAACCATTTCGACCATCTCATATGTGGACCTCTGCCGCTGATTACAGCTATTGCCGAGTTCCTGTTGATGGTCCGACGACTTTGTTATTGTTGCTAGATGCTTTGTTTTTGGTGTGAACATATTTTATACCATTTTCGAACTGTGATGGTCTTACACCGGAGTTCTTTTAACCTTTGTTTTTTTATATAGAGACCGAGGCATAACAATGGTTGCCGGGTTTTAACCATCCGACGGTAGTTTCATCAAATTTGGCCGACGAACAGCCATTTCCAAACGTCTCATCTGTTGCTCTCTGCCGCTGATTACAGCTATTTCCGAGTTCCGGTCAATGGTCCGACAACTCTGTCATTGTTGCTAGATGCTTTGATTTTGGTGTGACATATTTGATACTGTTTTCGAACTTTAATGGTCTTACACCGGTGTTTTTTTTACCTTTATTTTTAGATAGAAACCGAGTCAAAACAAGGTGTTGCCGAGTTTTAACCATCCGACGGTGGTTTCATCAGATTTGGCCGACGAATAACCATTTCCAACCGTCTCTTCTGTGGCTCTCTGCGCTGATTACAGCTATAGCCTAGTTATGTCGATTGTCATACGACACTGTCATTGTTGCAAGATGCTTTGATTTTGGGTGAACATACTTGATTCCATTTTCGAACTGTGATGGTGTTACACCGGAGTTCTTTTAACCATTGTTTTTTTAGATAGAACCGAGGCAAAACAAGGTGTTGCGGTTTTTAACCATCCGACGGTGGTTTCATCTGATTTAGCCGACGAACAAC